>NC_034590.1:101930947-101955636 GCF_900095145.1 Mus pahari
CCCTCCCCTCCCCTCCCAGGCTACAAAGACGTCTGCGGGTCCAAGGTGAGTCAGCCTGGACCAGTTCCAGGCCAGATGGAGATAAGACCCTTTCGCATTGGCACATACAAGTCCTGGTGCAGATTAACAAGAAGAGGTGACAGTCCTTCAATAGAGAGCACTCTTGGGTATCACTACCTGCTCCTATGCAGGTCCTTAAACACAGGTCAGGGGACATCTATCTCCCAGCCAGCCAATGTGGGCAATGTGAGCCCTCATTACAGGACCTTGGGCACGGCAGACATTCAGCAACTCGGGAACTTTTTAAGCAGCTGGTTCAAGGGCTGGTGAATGGATCTGTGGGTTAAAGTGTTCTCTGTGCAAGCATGAAGAGCTGAGGTCAGATCCTTAGAACCCACGTAAAGGCCAGGTTTTGTCACACATGCCTGTAACACCAGAGCTGTGGAAGACATCTGAAATCAACTTCTGACCTACACACACACATATGTGCATATTCTCTCTCTCTCTCTCTCTCTCTCTCTCTCTCTCTCTCTCTCTCTCTCTCTCTCTCTCCATGCCAAGTTTCTGCTAGACCTTCTGGTTCATCTCCCAAGTTTATGCAGACTTGATGCTTGATTCACAACATCGGTTTGTTTCAGTAAAAATGACACTTCAAAGCCGGGTGTGGTGGCGCACGCCTTTAATCCCAGCACTCGGGAGGCAGAGGCAGGCGGATCTCTGAGTTCGAGGCCAGCCTGGTCTACAAAGTGAGTTCCAGGACAGCCAGGGCTACACAGAGAAACCCTGTCTCAAAAAACCACCAAAAAAAAGACACTTCAAATTAGCTCACATATCAATGCATCTGGATGCTTAAAGAACTGACCTGACCCTGTGGCTCTGTGCCCCTCCCCCTGCTCTCCCCACCCTGACACTAACCCTCAGCGCATTTTGAGGGACAGGGCAGCATAGAGCTTCTTACAGCTATTCTCTTGAGGGTGAAAGGCTGCCTGCACTGTCATGAGAGGTCCCAGCTCATCTTCATGGGGTTAAGATAGCAGCTTGGGTTATCCAGACGAAAAGCTTAAGATGAGGGTGTGGTGCCTGCCAGGGATTGGCTGACAGAGGCAGGGGTAAAGTCAGGAAGTAGAAGGAAGAAAGGAAGGGCATGGAAATGGAAGAGACTAGAGCAAGGCTTCCCAGTGTGGGTGTTGGGCTGTAGAAGGAGCCTGGAGAGATGCTTCACCCCAGCCTGAGTCAGAGATGGGTCATTGGCCCAACTGGACCCTCATCAGTGACTGAAGATTTAAGTCAGAAGGTCAAGTCTGCATGAACTTGGGAGTTGAAGCAGAAGCTCTGGTAGAAACTTGGCGTGTTCAGAAGAATCCTTCTGAGTGACTCTCCAGAGAGCACAGCAGGTTCCCGTTCACCGTCCTAAGACCCAAAGGAAGAGTGGCAGTGGTGGTTAAGTCCTGCCTAAAACTCGCATGCCAACTTTTGTGTCATGGCACCTGTGCACCCAGGACACCCAGTGAGATGGGTAAACGTCCCAGGTACTTTTGCTCTCACATCAAGTACAGAGAGCTTGAACAACAGCCCTGGCTCACCCAGGTGGAACCCTCACAAACTAGGCAGCTTGTTGCCAGTCAAGATAACATCAGGGTAGCAGGTCCCCAGAGGCCCTGAGCACACAAAGAAAGCCCCAGGGGACAAGACCTACACAGACAGCCACTTGCACTTGCCTGCCTGAGGTCGGAGGCTACCAGCTGGTCAGGGTCACAGATGAATGGAAGCTCCCATGGTAGATCCAACCACAGGCAGATGAGGGCTGGCTCCCATCACCTGCCACACCCTTCATAGTTCAGAACATGGGTCCTTCTGAAGGGCAGGGTTTTCAACCACACAGTTCATACTTTAAGCTCACAGAGGGATATGCGTTGGCTACATGTGACTGACAGACAGTCTAGTACCTCCCACCTCTGTCAGTCTTGCTTTCCCAATAAGGACAGAAAGGAAAAGAGAGGGGAGGGGAGGAGGAGAGTTGGCAGGAGTTAATGAATATCCCAGATGCCCAGACGGTCCTGAGATGGGCGACAGCTTAGCAGACTTAAGAAGCGCTCACAGTTCACCCAGGACAGAGTGACACAAAGTCAGAGGCAGGAGAAAGAAAGCGGGTAGAAAGGGGAGTTTGGCTCACTCTAAGTGTTGGGAGCAGAGAATAGCAGAGTCATTTGCAGATTTCATCGATCACACTGGCTTCTGGCTGTGTGACGAGGTGGAAGGCCAGAGAGGACCCGTTATCAGTGAGAGGCTGCTAGTGCACCCAGGGGAGGTGTCCCAGGGGTCTTTTTTGTTTTATACATTTTTTAGATTTTATTTTGTTGTTATTTTTTTGTTTTGAGGCCAGGTCCTTTTCTCTGTACTAGGTTTTATTTATTTATTTATTTATTTATTTATTTATTTATTTATGTTTTTTCGAGACAGGGTTTCTCTGTGTATCCCTGGCTGTCCTGGAACTCACTTTGTAGACCAGGCTGGCCTCGAACTCAGAAATCCTCCTGCCTCTGCCTCCCAAGTGCTGGGATTAAAGGTGTGCACCACCACGCCCAGCTCTCTGTACCACTTTTATGTCAACTTGAAACGAGCTAAAGTCATCTGAGAGATGACCCGATTTTCTCAATTGAGAAAAATGACACCAGAAGATTAGGCTCCAGGCAAGCTGCAGGATATTTTCTTAATTAGTAACTGATAGGGGAGGGCCCAGCCCACTGTGGGTGGTGTCACTTCGGGACTGGTAGCCCTGGGTTCTGTAAAAAAGCAGGTTGAGCAAGCCAATGAGCAGCACCCCTCCATGGCCTCTGCATCAGCTCCTGCCTCCATGTTCCTGGCCTTCTGAGTTCCTGCCCTCACTGCTTTTGATGATGGGCTGTTACATGAAACTCTGAGTTTCAGATTGCTTCCCAGGTTGTTTTTGGTCATGGTGGCTCACTGCAGCGTCAGTCACCCTAAGACACTATATAACCCAAACTAGCCTCACACTTATAATCCCCCTAGTTCAGCATCTCTGGTGCCACCACATCTGGCATGTTTTTCATCTTTTAAAATAAAAAATAAAATTAACTAGCAAGCAAGTAAATAAAATGTATAGTCATGTTTCTTCCCAGGAGGAATATGAGATTCCAAAAACTCAGAGAAGGAAACACAGACAGAGAGGCAGAGGAGTGGGATAGAGAGGTTTGAGGGTCCACCACTTCCACTGTCATCACCATCATCACCATCACCACCACTATTATTACCACCATTGTAATCAACATAATTACTGTCATCATCACCATCATCACCGTTATCCCCATCACCAGCTGCAGCAGCAGCACAACCATCACTCATCACTTTCGTCATCCCTGATCTTGTTCTATCAGAGCCCACTCCACCCTGGGTTCATCTCATAACAGTTCTGGCATCTGAGTGGGTGGTCCACCTCGCCTCCTGGTCTTCAGTCTTTCTGCCAATCCACCTTCTCATCTGTGAGGTCTCTTGCTGAAAATTAAATACGACAACTGTTCAAAAGCAGGGAAATTTGATCACTAGACTCACTAAAATACAAAGCTTTCTTCTCTCCTCCTCTCCCTCCCCCCTCTTTCCTCATTATGCTTTTCTTTTTAGTATCCGATATTTTAAGTAATGAAAAATGAAAAACTTGTATTAGTAGTACAAATGTTGCCATTCATCATTATTCTATTATGCCATGCAGTTTTAAATGTAAATAGGAGAACGTTTACTTCATATGTAGAATCATCAAAACCGCAGCTTGTATTTTATGGTTTGTACATGCAAATGTATTTACCAGAACTGTGGGATGAACCCCTCTTCTGCTTGCTGCTGTCTCTCATCAATAGAATCATATTCTACCAGCATTCTGCCTTTGATCACTGATGCATACAAAGGGCCTGGAAGTGTGGTTGACTCATCTCACCCTTCTCTTCTGTGCCAGGATCCTCGTACACCCACAGAAGCAGAGTCAGAAGGTCTGAGTGGCTCCCTGCTCCTCTGAGTCGCTTCAGAGGTTATTTTCTGCCTTCCTTCAGCAATCGAAGAACATCCAGGTCTGGGTTGCAAGGCAGCCTATCAGTGCCTGTTCAATTATGCAAAAGCATCCTTGTGTTTACTGAGTGTCACTGAACTTCCCCACATCATGAGGCCACCAGGATTCCATGTTTGTGGTACTGGCCATTAAGAGATGATATACACGTGAGAAGGTTATATGAAGATAAGTCAGGAAGAAACAATGGACAGGTATGTTGCCTGAATCTCTGCTCTATGGTCCCATCAGACTTCAGTTAAAAGCACAGGTTTAAAGATAAGATTATTAAAATTACAAGCTGCCTGGCTCCCTCTCTCACAGCCATTGCAGTACATTGAGCTCCATAGAGACAGTGCTGGGGCAAGCGAGAGCCAGATGGGCACTGGGCGACTCTGCGCCTCGTGGAGGAAAATCAACTAAACATGGGCAAAGGAGATCCTAAGAAGCCGAGAGGCAAAATGTCCTCATATGTGTTCTTTGTGCAAACCTGTTGGGAGGAACACAAGAAGAAGTGCCAAGACACTTCTGTCAACTTCTCAGAGTTCTCCAAGAAGTGCTCAGAGAGGTGGAAGACCATGTCTGCTAAAGAAATGGGGGAAATTGAAGATATGGCAAAGGTTGACAAGGCTCTTTATGTAAGAGAAACGAAAACCTATATTCCCCCCAAAGGGGAGACCAAAAAGAAGTTCAAGGACCCCAATGCACCCAAGAGGCCTCCTTTGGCTTTCTTCTTGTTCTGTTCCAAGTACCACCACAAAGTCAAAGGTGAGCATCCTGGCTCATCCATTGGTGATGCTGCAAAGAAACTAGGAGAGATGTGGAACAACACTGCAGCGGATGACAAGCAGCCCTATGAGAAGAAGGCNGCCAAGCTGAAGGAGAAGTACGAGAAGGATATTGCTGCCTACAGAGCTAAAGGAAAACCTGATGCAGTGAAACAGGGGGTGGTCAAGGCTGAAAAGAGCAAGAAAAAGAAGGAAGAGGAAGATGAGGAGGAGGAGGAGGAAGATGAGGAAGAAGATGAAGATGAAGAATAAGATGATAATGATGTATAAGTTGGTTCTAGCGCAGTTTTTTTTTCTTGTCTATAAAACATTTAACCTCCCTGCACACAACTCACTCCTTTTAAAGAAAAAAAATTGAAATGTAAAAAAAAAAGAAAGAAAATTACAAGCCGAGGGCAAGATGAAGCCCTCCCAATCACAGGTCATAATCATTTTGTGATCAATTGCATGCATGGTACACACCCACGTATGACACAAGCTCTGCCTCTGCCAGGAAATGCACATGACATGCTGATGCTGGGCCTGTCTCCCCGAGCAGTGGTAGGATGGCATGGGAAGGAGGTGATAGAATTGCTTCACAACCCCAACCCCTGGACCACGCGAGGCCTGAAGCTCACTTACTGTGCTGAGCTGGACCAGCCTCAGCACAGCAAGCTGGAGGAGCCTCAGCACAGCAAGCTGGAGGAGCCTCAGCACAGCAAGCTGGAGGAGCNAGCCTCAGCACAGCAAGCTGGAGGAGCCTCAGCACAGCAAGCTGGAGGAGCCTCAGCACAGCAAGCTGGAGGAGCAGGCTTCCCCTGCAGGAAGCTGGACAGCTGATTGTGATTCGCCATGAGCTTGAGTAACATGAAACCCATTTTACTTGCAAAAAAATCAGAACTGTGCTTACTAACCCAGCAAGCTCAAATCAAAATGTTTCCCTGAACAGACACTGGGCTATAAATCAACGGTGTGTGATGGCTGTTTGCAGTCAACACCACCTGGGTATGCTTCAAGCATCTCTCTCCCTACTCAGAACTCCTGCCCAAAGAAATGGGTGTCATCACCTGTGTTGGGAATGAGATCGCTCTGAAAGCCTATATCTGGTGAGAGTAAGGGGCCAAACCATCACACATTTCCATTTTGGAGAGCAATTTCCTGCCCTTATCTTTTCTTAGCCTGAAAGCAGATGGTCTCACGGGCATAGAACATGGGTTCAGGCTTCAGGACACAGCAAGTGTGGGCTATTAGGCTCCATTCAGCTCATCTGGCAAAACAAAAAGGACTAGGGATGTAGCTCAATAGGGAGGGCACTGGCCGAGCATGTGGGATATCCCGTGGTTCAATGTCCACCACTGCTCGATCTGGGTATGGTGGAAGCCGCAAGAGGATTAGAAATGCAAAGCCAGCCTTCAATATATGAGACCCTATTCAGAAGAAGAACAAGGGGAAGGGGGAAGGAGAGAGAGGGAGAGAAGGAAACAACAAGATCTAGAGGTCTAACTCTCCACTCACTGCCAGGAAAGCTGGGCTCACTGGTGACACAAAAGAAGCCATCAAACATTGGGTTAGCTCCCTCCAGTGCTGAGCAAGCAGCAGCCACTAGCAGGACCACACAAAGGGTCGCTCTGTCACTGCTTTTGAATCTCACAGTTAAAACTCCCACTGTCTAAATCCTGGTGAACATCACTCCCCTTAAGGCTAAATAAGGTAAATGATAAAAACAGGGGTTGTCTCCGTGGTCCATGTGATAAAGCTGAGGCTTAGAAGTTAGATAAACCCATGTGTTCAAGGTCACTTGGCAGAGCCAAGGATCGTACCCAAGTCTGGTCCACCTTCCAGCCTGGACACAAGTGATGGACACAAATGAGCTCACACACATGACAGAACACTGTAAGCTTGACTTTAGAACAATCATGGGGGCAGTAGCCACATGCTTTCTAAACAGAAGCATTCTGTAGGGCACTAGAGGGTGTCACGGGAAGGAAGTGGCAGATGACCTAGGAGTGAAGGCAGAAGGATCGCCAGCCTGGGCTACACAGTGAGTTTTAAACCAGGCTAGGTTACATAGTGAGATCCTTTCGAAAAGAAGGAGGAAGAGGAAGATTGGGAGATAGAGCAAGAAGAAGAGATTATAGTATTTCCAAGAAATGGATGGAACTGAAAATCATCATGTTCTACGAAATCAGCCAAACTCTGAAAAACATGCCAATAAGACCCATGTCCAGTACAGCTAGATCCTGAAAGCATGGCTGTGGCAGCAAGGGATTGAAGAAAGGACAGACACACAGACACAGGTACAGAAAAGCCGGAATTAGACTGTGTGTGCTCTGATGAAGTGGCACCAACTACCCAGCAACACGGAACCTTGGCAAGTTTATCAGAGACAGCACAAGAGGAGGGGTTATGTAGTCTCCGAAGGACATGTCGGTAGTGATCAGTCTGTGCTGCGCAAACATCCAGGAGGAGGAAGCTGCTCAGCTTTACACACTCTGATCAAACACTTTTTCGTAACACTTACACTCACACACATGTCAACACTCACACTCAGACTGGAGAAAGGCTTTGCCAATCCTCCATGAATCTGAAACCTTGGTCCTTGACGTGGAGGCTCATGTCAAAGACTACACATTCACTCTGAACTTCTCTGGTTCCCTACACTGGCCCGTTTTCTCTCATGTGTAGGTCTAGACAGGAATACACAGAGATGCACTTAGCATGCGTGAAGGGGAGGAGGAGGAGCATGGAGGGGCCAATGCGAGGAAGGGAGGAGTGGAGAGGGGCCGCTGCAAGGAGAGGAGGATGGGGAGGGGCCAGTGCAAGCAAAGAATAGCGAGGAACATGCACGAAAATGTAACGAAACCAATTATTTATTGTGTATGCTAACTAAAAAATTAGTTGAAAAAAAAAACTATTCATTGAAGAGCAGTGTTCTAACGTTAGGGAAAGGAGGCAACCTCTGGTGAAGTGCTTGGATTGACAGTGTTTCCCATGTTAAAGGTGTCTGCACCGGATGAGCTGTGTCAACCTCAACTCAGCACCTCCACATCCTTAGAGAGAAATTTCCCAACTCTAAGTCCTGTGAGGGCTGACGAGATGGCCGGGCAGGTGAGGTGCTCACTACAAAGCCTGACCAGAGTCTGATCCCTGGAGTCCACACAGAAGAAGGAGAGAACCGGTTTCTGAATATTGTCTTTCGGCCTCCAGGTCTAATGTTAACCAGTTGAAAATACGTTTTAATAGAACCATTATAAATCAACTTGCGGGCTGGAGAGATGGCTCAGTGGATAAGAGCACTGACTGCTCTTCCGAAGGTCCTGAGTTCAAATCCCAGCAACCACATGGTGGCTCACAACCATCTGGAATGAGATCTGACGCCCTCTTCTGGTGTGTCTGCTACAGTGTACTTATATATAATAATAAATAAATTCTTTGGGCCTGAGCGAGCAGAGATCCTAAAAATCCAATTCCCAGCAACCACATGAAGGCTCACAACCATCTGTACAGCTACAGTGTACTCACATACATAAAATAAATAAATAAATCTCTAAATAAATAGATAAATAAATAAATAAACTTGCCAGTTCCCTCCCACAAAAAAATTCAGAGAAGAGGGTGAGGGGCAAGGATTAAAAAGGGTGGTTAGATATGACCTATGCAGGCAGCATGCACTGTGGAAACGTCACAATGAATCCACTTACATGTTTAATTAGTATATACTAAAAGGAAGAGACAGCAAGATGGCTCAGTGGTTAAGTTACTTTATCCCAAACCAGGTGTCCTGTGCTTGTTTCCCATGACCCACACAATAGAAGGGGAACTGAAAGTAAAATTTAAAAATAGCTACTTCCAAGATACATACATTTTTAACTACTTTAGAATTGCGTTTTAGCCTCAAAAGAATCATCGTTGTCAATAAAATACATGTTACCCTAAAACTAAGGAAACAGATTAGTTTCCCATTGTTGTATAACAAATTACCCCAACAGTAGCTGAAAGCGACCAAGATTTGTTATCTTAACGTAGAGATGAGAGGCCATGTGGGTCCCGATTCCAGATGTGGCTTAGCAGGATGCCTCCGACTCCCCCTTAGACTGCAGGAAGACTGTCAACCAGACCTGCCGTATCTCAGGGCTCCACTGGGCTGGAAATCACTGCTAAATTCCCTCCTGCGCTGCTGCCAGACTTCAGAAGAGAATCCACCTTGACTCAGTGTTTTCCTGACCGCATCCATCTGTGGGAGGCTCCGTAACAAACATCACAGCCTGACATCCGAAACAATGGCCACTTGTGGACTTACTACGCTGACGACTAAGGTGCTTGAGGACTGTTTGTGGTGTTTTGACAGATGGCTACCTCACCTCTCCTTGTGGCCTTTCACAGTCTTCCTTCTGTGCCTTGCACTGTCCTTGTTAGGTTTACTCTAATGATCTCATAAAAAGTTATCTCTGTAAAAATGTGGCTCCAGCTGGGCAAGGTGGCACAAACCTTTGATCCTAGAACCCAGGGAGGTGGGTCTCTGTGAATTCAATGCCATCCTGGTCTACATAGTAAATTCAGGGTTGTCCAGGACTATATGATGAGGCTCTTTCAAAAAGCAAACAAACAAACAACCCTTATTCCAAATATAGTCACATTCTGAGGTGCTGGAGACTCTACCCCACATAAATGGGAGGGACATGAGTCAGCCCACCCCTCTATCAGAGAGACTTCACATCAGGGGAGTGATGACTCAGGAACGGGTAGGGGAGGGAGGGAGGGGGAGGGGGAGGGGAAGGGGAGGGAGGGAGGGAGGAAGAGGGGAAGGGGGGAGAGAAACTAGGGCTGGAGAATGGCTCATCTTTTAAGCCTACTTGCTGCTCTTACAGAGGACTGAAGTTTAGTTCCCAGTATCAGTAATTCCAGTTCCAAGGGACCTGCTGTCCTCTTCTGGACTCTGTGGGTATCTGCACTCACATGCATATATCTACGCAGACATACACATACAGATAATTAAAATGAATATTTTTAAGACACAGACAAATAATGAACTAAGACAAAAACATTTTATTATTTCACGTACATCCTGGGTAATATTGCAGGTCTGTTTTTTTTTTTCCCTAAGATTCTGAGAGAAGAGCTGGCCCTCTTAGAGACTCTCACAGAACCAGGCTCAAAGGGGCCATTGGAGGCTGCCTGGCACACTCGGCACCTAGCCTGAGGGTTGACAAATTCCTGGAAAGCATTTAGGCCTCCCTTGAACAGACAGAGCTGTTGAGAGGCTGGGTGAGCAGTTCCCAGCCTTCCCATTGGAAGTTAAAGGCGAAGGAGGGGGAAGAAGAGGGGACAAAGGTCAAAGGGGGATTGGGGATTTAAAGGAAAAGTGCTCAAAAGTCTCTTTCCTCTCCCTGGGGACAGGATGGCAGCAAATTTACCCCCTCATCCCTTTTCTCATCCAACTGCATAAACATACATCAAAAGGCAGTCAAACACACCACTCTGCATGCACACACAGTAACACCCTCACACACTGTCACATGATACCATGTATACCCAAACATGCACACACATGCACACCATCACATGTGCACACTTGCCTCTATCTCAGCACACCACACACCACACATACATCTACACCACGCATGTGCTCCTGCACCCTCCCTATGCCTGGTATGCATATAGTGGGTGTTCAGTCAGGAGTGACTTCAGTGACTTCAGTTGGGGGGGGAGGGCAGCATGTCTGAGGAGCCTTCCAGTTAAATCTCACCATCAGCTCCTGGTGGATGTGCAGAGTTCTCAGCCAGGCTTCTCAGGATTACAGAAGCATCCTCTTCCATAGCTATATCTGAACCGCCCCAGCTGGGGTGAGGGTTAGTGGCTTAGTTGTTGGTATATTTTCCATCAGTGGTGTCTAAACCTTACGCCTTCTTTATTCAAGCATCCAATGGTGTCAAGGGAGCACCTGCAGAGCAAAACACCTGCTCATATTTGGGGAGTCCTCTTGAGAAAAAAAGCAAGCTTTGGGGGAAATCCTGCATACCCCTCAGTGTTCGGGCTGCAGCCTCTGAGGCCCACTGAATGACTTGTGGAGGAAATCTCTGGGGAGGAAATCCTGAGTGGATTTGCTGAACCATGTGTCTAAGGAATAACCAGTAAACTGCATTTAAAGATAAAGGAACGGTCTCCAGTGGCATCGTGCAGAGCTGAACACTGTCTGCTAAAGCAGAAAGGACCACATGGAAGATGGTTGGGTATCCTGTGCTTTCAAAAGGGCCGGCATCCCCGGTCATCTGGTGGCCTGTCTGTACTCTCTGAGTCCCACCTGTCAGGGCCAGCATGAAGGCTCACCTTCCAGGACACGTCTATGAGCCAACCAAGGAGCAACACTTCCAACACACCTCATCCTGAAGGCACAGGCTGGGGCATGAGAAACCCCAATGGGACCTGAGGGACTTGGAGACACACAGCAGCAGCCCTCCAAAGCCACCTCTGGGCAAGACCCTGTGTTTGCTTCACAGAAGAGTCACGCAAGCCTGCCATTTCTTATTACAACATTATTCTTTATTTGTTTTCCAAATTATTCTTCATGTGTCACCTTTCTCTCTGAGCCCTTTCCTCCCTCCAGTGAAATCTGGCACCCCAAGCAGCTCTCAGAACTAAATTAATTATAAAATCATATTAATGTCATCCATACGGCAATGAAATTAATTTATTCCATACATCTGAGAGGAAGTCATCAATTATGAGCCTGGACTGTAGCATTTTGTGTTACAGCATTTACAATTCTTACGAATTTTAATATTTCTCCCAGCAAGAATTGCCATAAATATTACCTGCCGTAAAGTCTTGATTTATGAATTAAACCTAACTTCCAGGTGTCACTAATATTTAAATACTGAACATTTAATTCTGATTAAGTACATGCTCGAGGTATTTATCCCTGCATGAAAAATAAGTCTCTCCACCTCTCAGGGATGTCCTCAGGCCAAGGATGGGAGTATACGTAATAAAATCCGAGCCAGGAGGTTGCTATGGTTTCACATAAAGGCTTGGTCCCCAGGGTAGTCATGACAGGAGGTCTTGAAACAGCAGTTCTCGACCTTCTAATACAAGTTCTTCAAGCTGTGGTGACTCCCAACTATAAAACCATTTCATTGCTACCTCATAGGTGACATTTTGCTACTGTTATGAAACATAATGTATATATCTGATATGCAGGATATCTAATATGTGACCCCCCAAAGGGGGTCAAGATTCACAGGTTGAGAACCACTGTCTTACATCTTTGGGAGCGCTGCCCTCATAAGAAATTGTGACCCCAGTCTCCCTCTGCCTCCTGGTTGGTGATGTAGCCACATGCTCCACCACATGTTCTCACTGCTACAATCTGCCGTCCTCACAGGATGCCAGACCAACAAGGCCACCTGATCTTATACTTGAAGCTCCAAATGGTGAGCCAAATAACCCTTTGTTCTGTATAAACCTCCATTGCAGCAACACAATGCTAACGAGATTCTTGTAAGTGTTTCCCAGATTCCAGTTCTCAGAATATATGATAAGCCTGATACAAGGGCAACCTAGCTGTGGCCTTCTTCCAAGACCTGACCATGTCCTGGAGTTCAGAGCAGTCCACTCTAATAATGAATACAGCATCCAAAGAGGCAGCCTCCTCCCATACTTCTCAGAGAACGTTAGAGGGCACCCATTTCCTCATCCACAAGACAAAGGCAGGCACAGAAGCACAGCCTTATAATCCAGATGCTGGAGAGACAGGGACAGGGGGGTCCCTGAGGCTCACTGGCCAAACAACCTAGCAAAATCAGCAAGTTCTAGCTCAATGAGAGATCCTGTCCCCAGAAATAAGGTGAAGAGTAAGTGAGAAAGAGGCTGGTGTGGACCTCTGCCTCACATCCACATGAACACATACGTGTACCAAAACATAAATATGAATGAATCTCACAGATGTAACCGTGAGAGAAATCAGACAGAAAAGAACGCAGGCTGAGTGAGTCCGGTTATTGTATATGACACTGGCGTCCGTAATCAAGCCAAGCTCAGCTGTGCTGAGAGGAGTCAGGATGAGGGTGGGTGGGAAGTTCCCGGAAGGGGACAGGGTGGGGGACATTTGAGGAGCTGGAACACTCTGTCTCTAGATCTGGTCTCTTTACAGAGATGTACTCATCTTCTGGGATTCGTCAGGCTGAATGCTTGTGACATGTGCTCTATAATTGTAGAGTGCACATACCCTAAAAAGCAACTGTTGTGCATCTGAAGTTTGAACATAACGAGGCCTCCTGTGCTTGTGCTTGTCTGACAACTCTATTCCTTTCTCCTGCTAATGGGCAATCTGCTCATCAACACCTAACAAAGCCAGGGTGATCCCAGCTCCTGGATGACAGAGACAATCTGATCACAAGTTCAAGACCAGTCTTGGATACATACTGAGTTCACAGGGCATCTAAACTATATAGACCATCTCAAAAAAAAAAATTAATAAACACACAAAAATTCTAACACGTGTCAGTGTGCATTCCACATGTCTACCTAGCATTATAAAAACTCCTCACACAGGCCTATGAGGGGAGGAGAAACATCAGGGGTGAAGTCAGAGTTTTCAGTGGGCTGAGGGGAGTGTTAGAGAAGGCAGGTTGGCAAATACACAGTATGGCTCTGTAACACGGAAAATCAATAGTTTTAAGGTCCAGAGAAGAGATTCTGTCACTACCCTATTAGGACCTACGTTCAAGTTACCTGTGGGACACTGATAGCTATGCTTCCTATCACATTGGCACATCTGAAAAAAAGGAACTTCAGTTAAGAACTGCCTCCAGCAGATAGGCATGTGGGCTTATCTTTGGGGCATTTTCTTGATTTCTATCAGCTGGGCATACAGGCGTATCTGTGGGGTATTTTCTTGATTGCTAATGTAGAATGTCAGAGGGCCCAGCCCCCCCTTGGGCAGCACCATCCCTACACAGGTGACGGTGGGCATATGAGAAGGGTAGCTGAATGAGAACCTGGGAACAAGCCGGTAAGCAGTGTTCACTCACAATTTCTGCCTTGGATTCCTGCCTGACTTCCCTAAAGGATAGGTTGTGACCTGAAAGTATGAGCTGAAACACCCCCAATCCTTTCCCAACTGGGCCCTGTTGGGAGGGGTGTCTGTCTGGAAGCCTTGAGGGACTCACGGGATCAGGCATGGCATCTCGGCAACTCCCAATGACCTAAGCTCTTACTCTCCAGAAGTCAGCCCCTTGGTATGACCATGGGCTGTGACTCACATGCCTGACCACCTCGTTTTTCCCTCGATGACCAAAGTCTGCCTCTCCTGTTCTATTCCAGGACCCACAAGCTTTATCCAGCATCCACACCCTGTCCTGACAGATGGTGAGTGGGGCTGGATCAGATCAATGAGAGAGCTGATTTCTGAAGCCCATTTGCAAGGCAGATTCCTCGTAGACACAGTACACTCTGCAGATGTTTTGAACACAGCACAGGCTGTGCTCAGTACTCTCCTGGACTGTATGCTCACGCTGCACAGCATCAGGCTCCAGTGTACCCTGAATCATCTGCCTTGACAGTGACAGGCTCCAGGACATCACAGAGAAAGAGAGAGACCTGGCACTGGTGGGAATCTACCTAGACCTCATGAAGAGCCCTCGTCCACTGAGGATCAACAGACTCCATCACAGTAGCTTCTCCATCCCATTGCCCCTTCCCTGAGCTCCTTCTGTGTGTAGCCTCGAAGAGTGAAAGAAGCCCCCCACCTTGGTGTCTTCACTGTGAGGGGTTTGCCTCTCCACCCCTCACCTCTCTCTGTTCTCTCATATCCAACATTTCCTGCTCCAGAGACACTGGAAGTCCCCACAAGGCACAGAGTGTCTGCCATGCTGTCCTTTGAACCTCCTATGGCTCCCACTTCTTCCAAAATCAAACTTACCATCTTCAGTCATAGAACCTGGCCCCATTACTCCCTGGGTGCACACACACACTCCTGGGTCTCAGCTCTAGCATGTTTGTTCTGATGGGGTTCCCTTCTTTCCTTCCTTCCTCTTCTCTCCTTTAATGTATCTGAAGTGTCCTCCTCCTGGCCACAACTCTTAGAGTCATCTCTTATCTTCCAGGGGACTGAAGGCCCACGGTGAATCCCAGCTCTCTTCCTTTTATCTTTCTTCCTCCCCTTGTTAATCCCCAAGGGAAGAAGGGGCCACCAGGCTCCCTCTTCAAGCCCCCAGAGCCAGTTAAGGCTTGTACCAGCTGCTTCAACAGAACAACTCAGAATCTCAGGGCCCCTGCATAGTGACCACCGAGGTCTCATGCCATGTACAGTGTCCATGTTTCACCCAAGTAGCTTTCCCCAGAGTCATTCTGGCACCCAGCCCTTCCCAATGACCCTTGAAGTGCTCTAACTGCATTCAGTTAGCAAGAACTTACCACTTCCCTCATCCTGGGGCCGTGAGACTACAACCATGTGGTGGGCATTGCTGCCTGTTGATAACAGGGTAGTCCTATGAAAGGGAAATACAGATCTTCTCCAGATACATGCGTGTGCAAATGAGGCCCAGAAAAGTGTGCATGGGATGCATACACAAAGAGGCTAGAAAGAGGCTTAAGGAAAGCATCAGGGAAGCACTAACGATTACTACGCACCTAATATGTGTTGGGTACCGAGAGACAAGGACTTTAGAACCACATAGTCGGGTAGGGATCCCTGACCTGAGCATAGATAGACCAAGCCTGTGTTCCTGCCTCCAAGTCTGGGCAGTTCATGGTTACCCAAAACCGTGTCTGACATCTTCATGAAATGAGTTAGCACCCACTCTAAGACCTAATACAGAGAGTTAGTCAAGAACAAGGAAATACTGGTATTTGCCTTGCATGATGCTATCATAGGAAACCAGAACCTCAATCGCTTGGGCCTCTTGTCCAGCTATAAGTGGTCAAGCCAGAACCTATCCCAAAGCTACACCCTCGCCAGGACTGCACACAGATCCTCAGGTCTTTCCAAAGGTATTCCTCCAACCCCAGTAAAATACAAAGAACCTAGAGTCCCCCCTGGATTCTGGTCTCACCTCCAAAACCCTATGTTATCAGCCAAACACAGAGGCCTCCATCCACATCCCAGACTTCCTGTTTACAGCCCTGCCTCCCTGACTGGTCCCCCTCCACTTTCCATCACTGAACCTGTACAAGCTCTATTCACCACTGATCATCTTCTACACGCTGTCTTCTCGGAGTCAAGGCTGCAGACCAATTCCCGTCTCTCCTTTCAAGTCCTCCCTCTCTGGGCTCACACAGCAGATGAGTCCCACCCCCACGCCCACTAGACTCACAGTAGCAAAAGAAAGCAAATCGGAGTCCAGGCTACTGACAGCCAGACACACACCTGGCCCTGGAGGCTCCCACCTGTCTCCAAGAATAACAAGGATGATTGCTTAGCTGATGGGATACGGACATTCAGAGCTGACCCAGGAGAGAGCCTGGCAGAGAGGATCTGGGGTAGTCGGGTACCACCCTTCCAACCGGCAGCCAGCTCGTGCAGATCCTAAGAGATGCTCATGCCCCCACCTCTGTACCAGGCCTGTTACTACTTCTCAGTCTAAGGATGAGGGAACGTGTGAAAATATAAAAGGCATGCCTTCCTTCTTGGAGAGGAGCTGGATTCTTTGGAACGTCCTCACGTCACCAGCATGAGACAGCTTATCATATTGATGTATTGATTTGTGGGCAGCTCCTAGCACTCCATATTTGGGCATAGGGGTTTGTGAAAAAGGCCCTCACCCATGCCTTGCTTCCCGGGTTGCATGGTATTTGGTCATCAACCAGGGAGACATAAACCTCAACAGAAACTGTGAGCCACAGGCAGGAACCGTGGGTGGGAGGCCAGGAGGCCAGGAAGTCAGGAGGCCAGGCTGGACTCAAAGCCTACTGCCTAGCACCACCCTCTTGGACCTGCAGCTCCTTAAAGTTTGATACATTGTCAACTTCCATTCATTCAGAGGAGCCCAGCGGGACTGAAGCAAGTTAAATCACCGAGTCCCTGATGCTCTGCATCAAGGGGAAAATAACTCTCATTACTCTTCGTTATTTTCACATTGCAGCAGACAATGCCCAGCCAAGGAGAGAGGGGCCTCCACAACCCACCCCACCCACCTGGCTGAGGTCTTCCGGCCCTGGCCTCTCTCTCTCTCTCTCCATCTTCCTGGATCCAGCCAGGACATTTGTCATCTTCAAGTTCTCAAATGCAAATCTCAGCTGCCTGGCCCTGACAGAAACCCCAGCTGTATCCCTGTTCTAGACAGGTTGTGTTGTTTCCAGGCTCCTTAGGCCCATGCAGATGCTCTAGCCACAGTGACCCCCAGAATACCAGAATGTCAGAATCAGTTCCCTCAGGTCCTAAGCCTTCAGCACCAGGAAAAAGACAAAATTATGATGGCCATGGGAAAAGAGGGAACAAAATTCACTCCTTCAGGGACAAGACCCAGAGTGCAGCCTGATCTTGAGCTTCTCTCTCCTGTCTCTAGAACCTGGCATGTCTGTACCCTCATACCGCAGACACCCCCACCCCACCCCCTTCACCATGGTTCTTCCTATTGGCCTTTCACATTACGTCCCTGCCTGAGTGTCACCTCCTCCAGGCAGCCTTCCCTGACCATTCTAGTCAGGAAAGGATGCTCTCCACCTCAAGGAACACAATACGATCCCTGCTTTCAAATTTTTCTTTAAGGGAAGAGCTTGTCTGTCCCCCTTTCCAGGCTATGAGTTCCACAGCAACACGCTGGAACCTCATCAGTCTGCCATGGTCTCTGACATCACACTTCACAAACCAAAGACTCAAAGATGGAAGGAAGGAAAGAAGGAAGGAACAAAACGAAGGAAGGAAGGAAGGAAGGAAGGAAGGAAGGAAGGAAGGAAGGAAGGAAGGAAGGAGAGAGGGAGTGGAGGGAGGGAAAGAGGGAAGGGGGAAGGAAGGAACCTTAGCCTTTTCAACTCTTCTCAAGGATCTGTTACTGGCAATGAGACCCCAACTGTGCTGAGTTCTGAGCCTCTAGATGTTTCAGTCCAGCGTTACCTCAATAACTGAGCTTCCATAGCCGTCTAGCCCCAGTGAAGGCTGTCTTGTTCAGACCAGGACCCTGCTGGAGACTGGGAGACTGGCTGTGTATCCATGGCCCACGCAGGATACTCCTGTGAGTAGAGAGAAGAGCCTGATCTCTTGTGGGCCGTGGGTGTGGGGGGAAAGAGGGGAGTGGGAGAGAACCCGCTTCCCGCCAGAGTTCCGGTGCTCTGGGCGGGCAGACACGGGAAGACTGCCATACGCTTTCCACGTGGCCCCCGGGGTGAGTGTCTGGCTGTGTGAAGTCACTGACCCCACTCGGCCGGTGGTGGACAAGGGGCAGTCCCAGCACCAGGTTCCCAGCCTCCGGCATCCCACACTGGATACGGTGGAGGAGCTGAGAACAGAATAGGGGCCCCAGGGGTGGGGGTGGGGACTCATCAGCCCCGGGTCCGAAGGGAGGAGAGGGCAGGGGGAGAGGGGGCGCTGGATGGTTCCCACTCGGGCGAGAGTCCTTGGTCAGGTCTGTGACTGGAGCACAGGATGGCCTTCTGGCAGGAGGTTAGGAGAAAGCTCATCCCATCGGTCAAGCATGGAGGCGGGCCTTGATGATCTACACTCTACGGTTTTAGAGTTTTATTGTAGAAAGGCAGGGGGAAAGAAATAAGGTAGAAAGAGAGACTGGCCATGGCCACGTGGAGAGAGTGGGGAAGGGAAAGCGAGAAGGAAAGCTAGAGAGTAAGAAAGGTGAGGGCCTAAAGAGGGCAAGGTGCCCCAAGACCCACATGTCTGCTTCTTCCTTCTCGATCCAAAACCTGGGCCCGGAAAACAAACTTTTCTCCTGTGTCTCTTCTCTTCCTCCTGGGACCCAGAAGTCCTACCTTTTTCCCTTTGCCCACCAATTGCCTTCTGCCTCCCTTATTGACATAATCAAAAGCCAATAAGGGATCCACACTTCCCCCGGGTGTGATGGCGCATGCCTTTAATCCTGGCACTCTGGAGGCAGAGGCAGGCAAATTTCTGAGTTCGAGGCCAGCCTGGTCTACAGAATGAGTTCCAGGACAGCCAGGGCTACACAGAGAAACCCTGTCTTGAAAAAAAAATGTGATAAGAATGCTGAAGTGTAGCTCTCCATAATTGAGGGCTTCTGGTGGGGGTGAAAGTGAAAGACTCGGTCGCCTAGGGGGTGGCCACTGGGAGCTTGACCATGCTCCAGTGAGTTTATGGACAACGCAAGACGGACTTGTTCTCGTCCTCCCTCCCTCCCTCCCTCCCTCTCTCCCTTTCTTCCTTCCTTCCTTCCTTCCTGTCTGTCTGTTTGTCTGTCTTTCTTTTACTTTCTTCTGTTATTGGGTTGGAGGTCACAAGGGTGGGAAGGCAGACGCAGAAAGACTAGGAAGAGAGTGTGATGGGGTTCATGATGTGAAATTCCCAAATAATCAATAAAAATATTATATTATAACAAAATAGAAATGCAAAATAAACATGAAATTTGAATATTGAGAAAAAAAAAAAAGAATGGCCCCCATAGGCTCGTAGGTTTGAATGCTTTGTCATCGGAGAGTGGCACTACCTGGAAGGACTGAGAAGTGTGGCCTTGTTGAAGGAAGTATGTTATCAGGGCCGGGCTTTGAGGTTTCAAATCCAGTCCAGGTCCAGTGTTTCTCTCTCCTCCTGCTATCTGCAGATCTAAATGTAAAACTCTCAGCTATTTCTCCAGCACTGTGTCTGCTTCTGCGCTGCCGTGCTCCCCACCACGATAAAGGACTAAACCTCTGAAACTGTAAGCCAGCCCCAACTAAATCCTTTCTTTTCTAAGAGTTGCTTCAGTCATGGTGCCTCTTCACAGCAATAGTACACTAAGACACTCACCTTTAATACGGAAAACATGCTCTGGGGTTAAGACGTCCATCCTCCCCAGCTGCCGTGAAGATGTCTACATCCACAACTATGTGTAGCTAGACCCACTCCCCCTATCTGGTTTGAAGTCCTCCACATTCATCTTGGATAAGCCGTTCTCATTCTCTGCATCTAGTGTGAACACTTCTACACGCTGCACTTCTGATGTGAATATCTCCACACTCACCCCTGCTTGAATGGGCAGTCTGCCCTAGTCAGCTAACAGACAGTTCCTGGGGTGGTTTCTTTTTCTGAATTTCAGCTTAACCCCTGACTGATCTCTTACTCATGTCACTCACCTCTAGTCTACACTGTGCAGACCCCCCACCCCTACCCGGGGGAGGGTGGTCGTCTTCAAACCAGATGGGAAGAGTGGGGTGGTCTTCGTACCAGATAGAGGAGCAGCAAGCTCTTCACATGAGGTGGGGGTGTGGAGGTCTTCATACCAGCCACACTAAGAGGTCCTCTCTCCTTTCTCCTGTACTTGAATTAGGGATGGTTTTGAGATGCTAGCTAACAGCCATTATACCAATACATAGGGCCTGCGGCAGTCTGGATCAGCCATCCACCTCTGGGCATGGCAGGGACATGTTGATCCACACTGTCTTCTGTGCTCCTTGTCTATTCGTTCACACCTCATTCAAACTGGACTGGGTGCCTGGTGTTCTAAATGCAGATCCTTAACTGTGTCAGCCCCAATCAGCCTTTGTTGCATCTGCCTTCAGCCCTTAGTACTTTACCATCTTGCACAGAGGTTTAGATCCCAAATGGAACCCACAGTGGGTCTCCAGTCTCCACTTTCAAACGAGGCTTAGATAAGCAGGTTGTCACTGTGGAGGGTAGGAAGTGGCCTAGAGCTCACTGGACTCTGTTGGCCCAGATCCCTCCTTTCCTTCTCATGAGCTCTCAAAGCTGGCCTCAGCATGCAGACAGCAATAACAGCCTTTGCACTGCATCTTGCACCCTGATCATGAAGTCCTGCCTCTTTTCTATGTTTAAACACAACTTATCACCGTTCCATGCCCTCTAGACACAAAGAGAGTGGCTCAGGCCTGCCATCAGTGCTGCCTCTAGAGACCCTAGTTCCCCAAGGTGGATTCCATGACTTTGCCCAGATGGAATTCACAGATAATTTTCAAGACTACAAGCCAAGTTCACTACAAGACTATTGGAAGCCGTTCATGTGAAATCCAATAGTAGCCAACATTCAGAGGTTTCCATGGGCAACGGTTCCATCTTTCCTAATATACAACCAATTGAGCAGCCAAGAAAAACACAGGCAAAATAGTCTGTCCATCTACTCCTCACAGTGACTTGTTTTGATCACAGAAGGCAAGACAGCCCTTGTACCTGAAGAAGAATCAGTTGAGCAAAATTGCACCACAGCACAGGGGTCAGAGTAGAGTTATGCAAATCCCCAGGGGAGCACTGTCCTATAAGCACAGTCTATAAGCAAATCACCCCTGCCTGCCTGAGCCTCCTAAAGGAACAGAAGTATTTCCATTTCTGAAACTGGAAAGCTCAAAGGTATGGACTCTATCCATATTTGGCCATGATGAGCAAGCTGAAATAGTCCTAGGGAGGCAAAATTTGCCAGCAAACTTCAAACTCCCTGTCTAGAACTAATGTTAAGATGTTGTCAGAAGTTAATTAATGCCATTAATAAGGCATGGGGGGGAGGAGGAATGCCTGGGCCCTCCCCTGCTTTAGGTGTTCCACAGGAACTAAGAGAGGTACTAAGTCAGCCACAGCAAGTTTCCATAAAGCCAACCATGTGAGGATTCACAAAAGAGGGTCTGCCGTGAGCTCCTTGAAACCAAAACCCAAGCCCTACACAGCTAACATCCCAGATCCTTGTCTGGCTCAAAGTACTCATTCTGAGATGCTTTGGGGAATAGAGATCCTCGCCACAGTTCATAAGTAAGGGACTGCGGCTTCCCTTAAAGCTTTCCGTTAAGCTGTTAGATATAAAGGGCAGCACAGAAGTTAAGACCTGGGGACCATTTACGTCTTCCCCAGATCTGCCTTGATAAGCATGAGAGCCATTTGAATGGGCAGAAGACTCAGCCCCTGCTTCCTACTTAATATCCTCTCCCAGCTTGTCCAGCCCACCCTCACTGTCTTCCTAGCATCTGACTTGCTCTTTTCTCCTGTCCTCCATGGTCTATTGTGCTAGCTAGTCTTGTGTCAAATTGACACACAAAGTAAAGTTATCTCAAGGGAAGGAACCTCAGTTGAGAAAATGCCTCCATAAGATCTGGCTGTAGGGCATTTTCTTAATTAGTGGTCAGTGTGGGAGAGTGAAGCCCATTGTAGGTGGTGCCATACCTGGGCTGGTGGTCCTAAGTTCCATAAGAAATCAGGCTGAGCAAGCAATGGAGAACAGGTTCCTACCTCCAGGTTCCTCTCCTGACTTCCTTCAATGATGAACAGTGATATGGAAGTATAAGTCAAATAAACCCTTTCCTCCCCAACTTGCTTTTCAGTCATGATGTTTCATCACGGCAATAAAAACTCTAAGATATATTTCACTCTCACTGGCTAGCACTATCCATTGGACTAGCTAGGCTAGGTAAAGGATCAAACAGAGCTTTGGGGTCCTGAAGGATGGAGGGAAGGGGTTCTTCTAAAGTCCAATGTTGGAGAGAAGCTCCAATCTGGTCTTGACTAAACTAGCTGCCCTTGACTCAGGCATGGCCATGAAACTCATCTCTTGACTCTGCCTTCCCAACACCTCTTTTTGTTATAATAACCAAACCTGGGCAAGCTAGTATACCAAAAGCCTAGGTTACAGGTCTCAAGGAAAGCCCCAGGAACCCACTACATTGTATCCTGAAGAACAGGTCTACACCACACGTATGTGCCCTCAAGGGAAGCAAAATGAATGGAGGGGTCCAATGAACAATGAACACACTATGCTTTACACTTTGTCGTTTTGAGCTTCTAGAATGTTTCTCTGTACTGCGAATTTGCTCAACCATACATCCACAAAGCCCAGACCCGCTACTGATGTGGAACTCTGATACCCAAACCCTTGTCTCTTCCAGGGCCTAATAGCAACTGAGGCCCCTACATTATTGTCAAGGAGACTAGCATCTCTGTCCCATAGGCAGGAAGAACCATCCCAAACTGCAGCACACCGATGTATGACCTCACTTCTCAGGACCCAATCTGGCCTTCTAGCCAGGGATGTCAACAGACATCCAACCCCAAAACACAGCTCTCACCTCAAAAACAAAAGGGCATAGTTTGTTCTAGAGCCAAATACGAGATGCCATGGCCCCTATACCATGTTCCAATGCACTAACAGTTTTATGAGTTTTCTATAGTGACAGGACAAAGAAAGTCATAAATAGATGTATGTTTTAAAAACATTGCTAGAGACACCAGGTAGACAGGTTGTGGTAAATCTGAGAAATCTGGACTCTAGGCTTCAGATGCTATCGGTTAGCATTCTCCGCCTGGCTTGGTGAAAGCCAGTGGTCTTGTCTGAACATCCCAAATGGTTTGAACAGCCCAATGATGTTAGGTTAGTCAGAGATGGGCAATAACTGGTTATTAGGGTGACTAAAGATAGTTCAGGATAATTTGGCCCCAGACCTGTAATATTCCAGCTCTCTATATTCACAGAAGCCTTCATCTGTCAATTAGCCTGGTAGAGTCTTTATGTGGGTGCAGTTTTGTTCTTGGAATTTCAGTCCATTTGTAATTACCTGCTGCCAACACGTCCAGTGCCTCCAGGAAGCCAGGAGTTGCCCTTGAGTTTCTTCAATCACTGCAGGCACGGAATCCTGAGAACCCCTGCACCATATTGAATCATCTCCACCCAAAGTTCATGACTCCGCAGGACCTGGGATATTATTTACAAACACTTCTTTTTGATATGATCAGGTTATGATGAGATTATACTTGGATGGTGTGAGGTCCAAATCCAATCACCAATGTCCTTACAAGGGAAGGGAGATTTGGAACCAGACACAAAGGAGAGGACCTTGGGAAGACTAAGTAGTGATTGGACTGATGCAGGCACAAGCCAAGGAATGAAGATGCTCAGAAACAGCTAGAAAGTAGGAGGAAACAGCAAAGTTCTCCCCATAGGCTTCAAGAACAAGTGGCCCTGCAGACACCCTGACTTCACACAGAGCTGGGACAAAATATGCTCCTCTGTGTTACACCATCCAGTCAGTGGCAGTGCTACAAGACAGCTTCCAAAATAAAATTACAAGAAAACTCTGCTTAAAATAGAGTGCCCGACCTACTGTGTTACTTTTCCCATTGATGCAACAGAACACACCTTAAAAAGCAACTTAAGGAAGGGAGGGTTTGTTCTGGCTTACAGCAGGAGGGCATGGTAAGTACATCGTGGTGGGGAGGGCTTGGTGTTAGGAACTTGAGGCAGCCGGTTACATGGCATCTGCAGTCAGGAAGCAGAGAGATGGATGTTGGCTTTCTGCTCCCATTCTCCTTTCTTACTGACTCCAAGACTCTGGCCCATGGAATGGTTTCATCACGGAAGGGGGAAAAGCCTATGTAGCCCTGCCCCTTCCCAAGGGACTATTGGCAATCAATGGCTGCTGGAGGGAGTATCAATGTCTTCAGTGGTATAGTCATTGGCAAGTAGTTCCTGTTTCAAGAGAAGTTCTAACTTCGAGCCAAAAAGAAGGCCGGAGAGTTGGAGGAGACTTGTTGAGAAAAAGGTTCCGGCAGGATAGGTGGTGGTAGATGAGCTGGGGGTGCATTATATAAATATATGGAATTGTCAAAACCATTTAAGTTTTTTAAAAGACAAGTGTTTAAAAGAGCTCAAGAAACTGGACTCAGAAACTCAAAAAAAACCATTAAAAAATGGGGTACAGAGCTAAATAAAGAATTCTCAACTGAAGAATATCGAATGGTTGAGAAACACCTGAAAAAATGTTCAACATCCTTAGCC
>NC_034590.1:101957291-101988276 GCF_900095145.1 Mus pahari
ACCACATGAAGCTCAAGAGGAAGGAAGACCAAAGAATGGATGGATCTGGAGGATATCATCCTGAGTGAGGTAACCCAATCACAAAAGAAGTCACTAGATATGTACTCACTGATAAGCGGATATTAGCCTAGAAACACACCTGCAGGGAAACCACCCATGCATATAAAATAAATATATTTTAAATTACTCTATCTGCAAGGAAGCAGGAAAACAAGCTTCTAAACTAAAAGGAAACTCATTCACTAAAACCGGAGGCAGACTGATGGAGGAAGTAGACCATTAAACAGCCATTAGGAAGGTCTCAAATCCGTGACTGAGCTTCCACCTTAGGAGACAGGATAAAGGATGACAAAGCAAGCAGAGGGGACCCTAGGCAGCTGACGTCAGTGACTCTAAAGCAGAAAATCAAGAGAAAAATCAATGAGATCAATAAAATGGATAAATCTCAGCAAAAAGGACAAAATAAAATAGAAAATGAGAACAGGACTGAGCACTGGCTCAGTGTGGGTAAAGGTGCTTGCTGCAGAAGCCTGAAGGCCTGAATTCAAACCCCTGGAATCCAGGCACGCAAGGAAGGAGAGAACTGACTCCACAAAGCTGCCCTCTGACCTCCACACACTCACTATGGCACCTAAGTGCCCGCCCCACTCCCACTCCTCCTCCACACAATAGTAACAAGATTAAAATCTTTTAAAGAAAGAAGATACAAATTTCTCCGCATTAAGAATGAAAGACGGGAAATCACTGCAAAGCCTGAAGACAGTAAAAAGAACAATAAAGAAGAGAGAACCCCTTGAGCATCTTCAGGCACAAACAATCCCCAGTGATGAAAGGGGCTGATGCCTAACGGAAGGACCTGCTAAAACCCATCCAAGATGAAACAGCCCTCTGAATAGTCCTGTAACCACTACAGAAGCCGAATGCATAATTTAAGAAAAACAACTTCCATAAAAGAACCAAGCACAGATGGTTTCATTGAATTCTACAAAACATGTAAGAAATAAACATCTCGGTTCTGCAGTCACTTCCAGGAAACAGGAGCCCAAAGAAAGTTCCCACCACACACGCTGCCCTCTAAAGCTCCTGCCTCGCATTAAGATGCTAGCTAGCACTGCCCTCTTTTCAGAATTAGATGACAACGAGAAAATGTCAGACCCGAATCCCTCAATCCCTCGTGGATAGCTGTGAAACTCCTCAGCAAAAGACTAGTGTGTCCTATCCAGTGATAAACTAAAAATGAACCATCGTAATTATTGTAGTTTGGATCCGGCTCAGCCCCACCAAGGGGCCGTGTATCCCAGGCTGGGTCTCCAGGTCAGAAGGTCCTCTAAGAGGTGAACCTAGAGAAAGGCTTTAATCACTGAGGTTATACCTTCAAGGATTTATGAGGCTCTACTCTCCCTGCCTCGCCTCCCCACTTTCCTCTCCCTCTCCATCCCCTTCCCCTTCTTCCTGTTTTCCTGTCCTAGCCATGAGGTGAATGGCTTTTCTCCACCATCCACTCCTATGCCTTTTGAAATAACCAAGAACATCTTGAACAGAATAAGAAAGTGGAAGACTCACGTTATCCAACTTTACCCAAACTACATTGTGGAACATGATAGATTCACACAGACACTACCATGGTTTTTTGGTTGGTTCGTTGGTTGGTTGGTTGGTTGGTTGGTTTTGTTTCTTACAAAGGTATGTGGCATACCAAGAGAGGCAGGCCAGTCCTTTCAAGCCCCATCCGACACTTTAGATTCACGCTCATGGAACAGGGTCACCAAGAGACCCTTCACGCTAGGCTGACATCCGGCAACAACCTGCACTCATGTTTGACAGGTCAGTGTCAAAGAGGGTGTCAGGCTATAGAGCAGACATGGAGGAAGGGCAGGACATTG
Organism: Mus pahari; assembly: GCF_900095145.1. Lineage (NCBI taxonomy): Eukaryota > Metazoa > Chordata > Mammalia > Rodentia > Muridae > Mus > Mus pahari. The sequence continues at coordinate 101,959,175 of NC_034590.1, forward strand.
GGCCTCACAGAGAAGCCCCGCCGGCTTCAGTGCCAAAGCCCAAGTCACTCTTATCTTCCTGATTCCTGTCTTGGTCAATTCAGGTAGCCATAACTAAATACCAGAGACTATGAGTTAAACAGCAGGTTTTATTTTGCCATCTCTGGAAGCTGGAAGTCCAAGGTCAGGATGTCAGCATGGCCGTTCATGGTTCAGACTACTGCGCTCCCACTGGGTCCCCATGTGGAGGACAAGGTGAGCAGGCTGCCTAGTGTGTCTACACAGAGGGACACTTATTCTACATGAGGACCTGGGCCCATGATCTCATCTGAACTAACCAATTCCCAAAGACCGTGCTTCCCAGTACCCTCCAACCAGGAATTAGGACCTCACCCTAATGAAGTAACGAGGTATTCAGCTGAATCCACGGCAGTCGCTATGAGTACAACCCCTTGCTCCCCACCCAGAAGCCGCCATGCCTCCCTTTGAATACTGGGATGAGAACCTCTGGGGAGTTTAACCATCCACCTGGACTATTGTGTAGTGCTTCCTGCCCATTTTACCTCAGGTGCAGTATATGTGGATATACTTGGTGGGGGAGGGGCGTATATGTGGATATACTCAGGGGAGGTATATGTGGCTACAAGGGGAAATAGGCTCAGCTATGAACCAATGGCTCCCCACCCCTTCCCTAGTTGAACAACCCAAAGCCCACTTTCTAGTCTTCAAACCAGGCTACAGAAGGCTAAGAAGGGGGAAGGGTCAAGATCACTGATACAAATATCAGTGTTGCATCTCTGTCGTAATTCCCAGACTTCATGTCGTCATTCTCTGATTGACAGCTGCTGAGTGCTCAGCACGGGTTCCAGCCAGGTAGGTATGGGGAGTGAGTAGGACAGGCCCCCCCTCCCTTCCAGCTCTAATCAGATGCCATGTAGGGTTACTGACACCCTCATGTGCACCAGTGGTTGTCAAAACAAGGTTTGGTGGTAGCTTCTGAGTGGAATAATGGGTCTAGGGTCCCACCACAGACGTCACTGCTGGGTGGCAACAATCTCATATGTGACATCAGTGGTTCTCAACCTGTGCATCGCAACCTCTTTGGCAAACCTCTGTCTCTAAAACATTTGATTACGATTCATGACAGTAGTAGAATTACAGTTATGAAGTAGCAACAAAAATAACCTTATGGTCAGGGGTCACCACAACACAAGGAGCTGTGTTAAAGGGCCACATCACTGGGAAGGCTGAGAACCGCTGACAGAGATAAACGCTGAAAGTGGCTAATTTCATTCAGAGGCCCCCAGGGTCACCACTGTGTACAGTTTTGCTTCTGGACCAGTTATACAGTGTGAAGATGTAGCCTAGCACCCCATTGTTGGGATGAGGACACTGATTCAGGGATGGGGCATGACTGGCCCAACCCATGAACAGACTTCTGACCTCAGGCTTGAGAACAGCCTCTAAGAAAGCTTCTCTCCAGCTCCATTCGAGGCTGTGGAGGCTTGGGAGGGGAGTGTTGTATGAAATCCATCCTCTGCCAAGGTCGTTTCAATTTCCCTAGCATAGATCTTTGCACCTGAGTGACCTTGTGCCAGGAGAATTTTCATGGTAGCTCAGGAGCAAGGCTGGCTCTAAAGAGCCATAGGAAACCTCTACCCTGCCTCTGTGCCTCTTCTGTGCCTGTGGTTATGTGCTGTGACCTGTGTCATTTTCCCATGACTTCGCCAAACATGCTCTCTGTAGCTAGTGTTTATTCTCAAAACATCTGTGTTCCTCTAGCATATTCTTGCAAATGCCCTCCTGGGGCTGACCGGCTCCCAGAGAGAAGCAAGCTTCACACCACAGCTGCTCTCTCCAGCCTCTGTTTTCAGACCACAGTAGCCTGGGGAGGCTGAAGTCACAGTATGAAGCTCAAAGCAGTGACCATGGGACTGCCTATGGCTGGCAGGGACACAGACTGCTCAAGTACGTGCAGACACCATAGCGGAACTTTAATTGTTTTTCAAAGCCTACTTTTTTTTTTTTTTTTTTTTTGGTTTTTCGAGACAGGGTTTCTCTGTGTAGCCCTGGCTGTCCTGGAACTCACTCTGTAGACCAGGCTGGCCTCGAACTCAGAAATCCACCTGCCTCTGCCTCCCGAGTGCTGGGAATAAAGGCGTGCACCACTACACCCGGCTTTTTTTTTTTTTTTTTTTTTTTTAAAGCCTACTTTTAATGATGGTTCTTAAACACTTTAACCTCCCTTCTAGCCCACCATCCACCAGAGGTGTGAAAAGGAAAGGATACGGGGAAAGTAGACCTGTTTAGAAATGGTTCTTTGGAGCAGATCCCATCGGCGTTGTCAAGAAATCAGCAGTTCAGTTCCCAGGTCAGTAGTGGCAGCCCAATCCACTCGCAAACACTTCACAGATACACCAGAAGTCCAGCTCAATAGTGTCAGAATAGCAGCAGGGGTGGAACAACCTATCAGAAATGGCCAGCCCTCAGCTGAATCAGCACAAGTCAGCAGGAGGGACCAGGAGGGACACTAGAAGAAGTTTTCGGCTGTGCCTCTCTCAGCAAAGCAAAGAAAGATCAGCGGAGATGAGAGACCAACAAGGGTTTCACAGCTAACTCTATAAACAATCCAGGCCCTCTCCTTGGGTATCCCCGCACCCTGACACATCAAGTCTCTGTGAGGCTAGGTACATCCTCTCCCACTGAGGCCAGACAAGGCAGCCCAGCTAGAAGAACATATCCCATGTATAGATAACAGCTTTTGGGATAGCCCCGGCTACAGTTTCTCAGACCCCACATGAAGTTTGGTTTTTCAAAACAGGGTTTCTCTGTGTAACAGCCCTGGCTGTCTTGGAACTCTCATTGTAGACCAGGCTGGCCTTGAACTCACAGAGATCCTTCTACATCTGCCTTTCTCATGCTGGGATTAAAGGCATGTGCCACCTACCCAGCTTTTTCATTTAGCACTTCTTAATGCTCATCCAGTGCCTTGGACACCACTTGCAGTCAACTAAAATAAATAGCAGTTGGATTGCAAATGACCAGAGACAGGGTTGCCAAGCCTCAAAGCTCAAGGATTTCATTCTCCCTTGACCAGGGTTCCAATGTCTTGCACTGATCTCAGAATTGAGCTCTAAGGTTGCCTTGCTTAAGCATGAGCTGGGGGGGGGGGGAGTTCAAGGGTGCCCCCTGCAGCAGCCTCCTTGTATTAACATTTCTGCTGTACTGTGCACCATGCACTTTGTTATGATGGGTTTTCTGAGAACAGCAAGAGGTAGGGGGAGCAGACACTAGCGCAATACCTACTCAATGGGTAGGGAAACTGAAAGAGCCTCTATAGCATGCCATCAGGGCTATGAGAACCCCAAAAGTGTGGCTTCAGAAAGCACTTAATTAATTAAAGTTAATCTCATACTGAGGATGGTACCAGAGAAAAATAATCAGCACCTGAAAAGCCTGGATTCACAAAAGATAGGAAGGGGTTGAGGTTACAGTTCAGCCTGTAGAACACTTGTCTTGCATGTGCAAAGCACAGGGTTCAATCCCAGCACCACATAAGCCAGTCAGAGCAGCACACATGCACTCCTGTAACCCCAGCACTCGGGAAGCAGAGCCAGGAGGCCGGGGAGTTCAAGAGCACCCTCAATTGCATAGCAACGTTGAGATCCTGTATAAAATAATAGATTTGGATCTGGGAGGAAAAGTGGTTGTCACACAAGCATGAGGACCGGAGCTTGGATCCCCAGCATCTGCTTGTCTGAGATATCAGAGTCAGGCAAATCCCCTGGACTGTCTCAGCAACCAGTTTAGTCAAAATAGCAAGTCCCAGGTCCACTGAGAGACCTGCCTCAAAAAATAGGATGAAGATACCTGAAGGAAGACACCCAAAGTCAGTCAGTCACTATCTTCTACACACACTCACACACACACACACACACACACACACACACACACACACCTACCCATGTACACATATATCACTTGTGCATTTGCATGTACATGCAGGAGCTGGGAACACAGGCTGTTCAAGCACATAAGATGCTGGGATTCTGGCAGAGGACTGCACAGAAATCTCTGTTATATGCTCCTTCACTATGTATCCCCTGCCCAGCCCCAGCTCCAACCAGTCAGGAAGCAAATCAGTGAAAACTGGCTGTATCATGATCAGGGACCACAGGTTACCAGGCAGTTGACTCCCTGTGGAGTTTGCCAGAAAGTAACCTCCTCTTGCCAGGACCAGGAAGCCAGCAGTACCTTTCTTGTTGGCGCCAGGCTCTTAGGTAGTTCCAAGGGAAGCAGGGAAGTAAAAGAGTCAAAGCACAGACCAGAGGGCAAGGGTTCCCAAGTCAGGTCGGTGACCCAAAGGATGACAGCAAAGAAGGTCAGCATGTCGAGCAGGGGTTCCTGCTAGTCTGACCCATAGGAACCCAGATCTTGCAGATAACTTGGGGGAGTCTCAAGTTTCACTGTCACAGCATCAAACCTCTTATTGCCACCATGCCACACGTCATTATGTGATAGCATCCCGGTCTCAGAACACCGGTGTCACCTCCACAGCAGTCCTGAGTCACACATCATGCTGTTAATACTCCTCTCACTGTGTCTCAGTGTTACTATATCACAGCATCACCATGTCACATGGTCCCTGCATCTCAGTCACCACATCTCCATGACCATGCCATGTGTCACCATTGCCTCTCAAAAGTTTTCCAGGTCCAGTAAATTGCTGCAAAGAAAAGTAGAAGGTGCCATCCATTCCCAGTTACCCACGCCAGACCCTCACGCAGAGTAGAATGCCCCCCAGACCTGGGCATTGGGCATGTATTCACACTATTCAGGCTATTGGTACCCTCGGGCTGTTCCTATAAAATGTTTATGTGACTCCTTGACAGTTAAGTGCTGAAATGTGTGTGGATCTACTTTTAGCATGGACTTCTGGATGCAGTCCAGCAGCCACAGACACACAGCAGCTCAGGAGCTTGCAGGTCTCCCTTGGTCCTTTCTTCAAAATGCGTTTCCCATTAGGCCAGGCAAAGGTGTTCAGGTTTCACCTTTGCTCCCCGCCGTCATTGCCAGTTCTCCTGACCCCGGGCCAGAGCCAAAGCTACAAAGGATGGCTGAGGCTCACTGCATGGGTTCCTTAATATGGAAACATCTGGAACCAGCCTCAGAGTAAGCAGAGCTTGCTGATTGTTAAGCCAGTGGCTTCCTAGCCTTCCCCTCTAGCTACTTAGTCCAGGTTTTATTCACTTAACAAATGTTGTAAGACACCAGAGAAGAGTCTAGCCCCAGTTTCAAAGACCCAGACCATCAGAGGTGATAGATCCTAGCCAGAACCTTCTGCTGCAGGGACAACTTTGAGGAACTATTCCAAAAGACCCTTGTGGGCCAGGGGTTGGATAGAGTCTGGATGTTTGTGAACACACTCCAATGTGATCCCCAAAGATGAGCCCTGCCTGCCTGACAGGTCCTAAAAAGTGACCTTATGCAGTGGTGGCCAGACCAGCAAGACAGACCCGGCATCATAATCACAACTTTTGTTTGAGTCTTAAAGGGACAAGCACCACACTGTATAGTCCAGCATGCCTAGCATCTAGACTTTGACAGTAACCTTGACTACTCCTCATCATTGTTCCTTTAGCTTTGGTTCTTTGGCTCTGTGCATGGTAATATCCTGTCTTTTACCACAGGGGAAAAAATGCCAAATATAATGAAGCTTAACTTCCCTTCAGCAAAGGGACATTACCTTCTTTCCAAGGCTTAACCTGGAAACCCCCTGCCTCTTAAGAACCCTACAGGCTGGGGCTGGAGAGATGGCTCAGCTGTTAAGAGCACCGATTTCTCTTCTAGAAGGTCTCAGTTCAATTCCCAGCAACTACATGGTGGCTCACAACCATCTGTAATGGGATCTGATGCCCTCTTCTGGTGTGTCTTAAGACAGCAACAGTGTACTCACATATTAATTGACTAATTAATTAATAGAGCCCTACAGGCCAGAATGAGCTCTGGGCTGGCTCTAGGCTGTGGAGAAGCACCTCCTGTACCCCACACAGAGGAGCAAAGTGCCTGGTAATAACACTGAGAACTAAGACCCCATGGCCTTGGCCCTGCAGGAGAGAAGCAAGACCCAGTCCCCTCCAAGTGAAGAGTCCAGAGCATGGCCACTCCTGGGACCATGACAGAGAAAGATAAGGTCTGTGGGGAAATGCAGTGAGGGAATTAAGGGATTGAGACACTGCTGCCTGGCCTCTGTGTCTCCCTAGGCTTTTCTTTGAGGGACAAGGATTCTGAGTTGCAGCTCTCACTAAAAGCGTCCAGCAGACTGCACCAGGCATGACCTCCCTGATCACCTAAGAAGTACTTGCCTGACAAAAAGTTATTTTTGTTTAGACTCCAGGATTTGATATGTGCACATCCTCTGGAATATACATCCTGATAAAAATATTAAAAAGTAACAGGCAAACTAACCAACGAAAGGCTTTCCCACTGTAATAAGTGTGTGGAAAGAAATGGAGAGAGTGTGCTGAGTGAGAATTACAGGAGAGCCCTCCCCCCAGCACACACACACACACACACACACACACACACACACACACACACACGGTAGACTAGGCAGTACCTCTCTGCAAATGTGCTACACCAGGACCCACCGAGGAGAGAAAACACTTGGCAGAGGGCAGGCAAAATCCCCCTGACAACAGTCACCAGAACCCGCGATAAACAGGACCCTAGCTACTCTTTACAGGAAACATCTCAACTCCATAAAGGAGGTCCTGTAGTGTGATTCAAAGATGGGGAAGCAATGGAGATGGCTCAGTGGTTAGGCGCACTGGCTACCCTTTCAGAGGACCTGAGTTCAATTGCCAGCACCCACCAGGCAGCTCACACCTGTCTGTAGCTCCAGTCCCAGGTGATCTGACACCCTTACACAGACATATATACAGGCAAAACTCCAATGAAAACAGAATAAAAATAAAGTCAGAGATGAGAAAGCTGAGATTCAGAGACACATGACGGGTTCACCAACATCCTACAATAAGGGGAGCAATGACCTAGTCCCTGGACCCCATATCCCTCCAGGAATACTCCTGGCCTAAACATGATCCTCACAGCCTTTTGTTTCATTTGTGAGGTCAGCTGAGGCAACTCAGAGCAGATCCTGAGCCCAGGCATTCAGGGACATTCTTGTTGCCTTTGGAAATATGTCACCATCTGGGAGAAGCTGGGATAGTACACAGTCACTGCAGCATGGGATGTCCTCTCTCTTGGAAAAACACTGACTCTGTCCTGAGCAGTCAAGACTCCCAAACTCACTGTTGTTGAACCACAGTAAGGGTGTCTGCTTCAGTGTCTTCATCTGCCTTAGTCTTCGATGGACAGACAGGCTACCTGGTCACTGATACATGCACATGCGCATGCACGCATACACACACACACACACACACACACACACACACACACCCCTGAGCTCTGACTCAGGTAATATCCAAGCCCCAAGAAACACCACACTAGCCCAATGCAGCCAGGCCTCAGATGGTTGCCCCAGTTACCTGGGCCATAACTGACAGACAGCCTCAGCAAGAAAAGAGGCCAGGCACCACTCCCAGCTGGCCTCTGTACTCCTGGCTTGCCAGCCATGGCCAGCATAGTGCCAAAGCATGGCCAGCTATGCCATGCAAAGTAGCTTTGGCCAGCTCCAACTTGTACCCCAGTAGTTTCTTATTATCTGTCTTCTTAGGGGCACTATATCCACCTAACCCTAGACAGATGCAGAGCAGACACTCTTCCGCCTTGTCCCTGTCCTTGAGTGTCCTAGAAAGCCTTCCCCACCCAAGGCTCCTTGCAAGTAGCACAGTCATGAGACAAATGCATCCCCACTCCTCTGTCCTCTCTGCTCAGTCCACCTCAGATCCGACTGGATAAGCCAAACAAGGAAGGGAGACCTCACACTGCAGCTTCTGCCCAGAGAGAACGTCATCCCCTGTCTCTCTGAGAATCACAAGGGTTCTGGGGCATTGCCGAGCCCCATAAATTGAAGCAGAGAGTGCTGGACTTGAGGTGGCTCCCAGGTAACACGGTTTACAAGCCACACCCTTCCCTGCCTTCTTGAATTTTCTACAGGGCTTCTGGCTTGGCTCCCTCCTCACCTTTTCATTTAGTTGCTCTTCCCTGGGCTCTCTTCTTGTAAGTTCCCATGCCCGGACCTTTATGTTGAGGGTCCTAGTTGTCTCCTTCCTGGTCCAGCTTGGCCTCTCTTCTGAGTCTGTCTTCCTCTCAAGCTGTCTCAGCCACCCCTATTACCGGGACTCCTCCCTTCCCCCGCCCTGTCTACATCTCTAGCTCAATTTATAGGCACATATCAGGAAGACTGCAGCCACCTGCTCCCTTCTGGCCCACCAAAGACAGTGGCCCTTCAGGGCTCCTTTGAAGACCAGAATCCAGGGTCCTATAGATCCAATTTAGGGTCTTTCTCTACTAGGGTCTCAACCTCTGCTTCCAGAAGACAGTCAGAGGGTAGGCAGTGCTTGCCCAACCCTCAGCTCAGCAGCCAATGTCAGCCTGAGAGCCACAGGAGGGAAAACAACTTCCCCTTTCTCAGGCACAGCTGATACTGGCAAATTCTCAGCCAAGTATGTGGACCATGAAAGAAAACCAAATCCTCTCCCATAGAGAGAGCAGGCGGGGAGCTCCAGCAAGAGCTCTCCAACCTGCTCTTGGGGCCCATTCCTCTGTCCCAGTCTTCTCCTTAGCTGTGCCACTAAATCAGACAAGGACTGACTGAGCCAGCACTGAGCCCAGATGGAGAATATTGACACATGCTCCCAAACCTCCACCACAGGCCACTGATGGCTCCTGGGGCCACGATACCCACTGCCAACATACTATAGGTACAGAACACTCAAGAGCTTACTCTCAAGGTCTGATTACAAAGCTCTAGCACTCCTGCCCCTGGGATGAGGAATGCCTCCATCTTGCATTTCCCAGAGACCCCAGAGGCACAGGGCCTTGCTGACTCGTCCACATAGTTGTTTCTGTGGCCACCTCCAAAGTATACCTCTCCCTCCAACCCTTGTCTAGGAGTTTGTTTCTGAACCAGAAGAGTCAACCAAGACAATGGACCAGGATGGAGTTCTAGAGGGGACAGGCTGCTTCCAGAGTTCCCACAGTGATAAGAGAACCCAAGAAAGAAGACATTAGGACCTCAGACACCTGTATCACGAAGTCCCACTGCGGGCCTTTGAAATGGGTATTATATGAGAACTGAAGCTCAGACATACCCTGGTTCCCCATGGGAACAGGTACAGCTGAGGACCAAGCCCAAATTAGGTCTCCTCCATCATTCTGATGGGATGGGCAGAACTGGAGGAAACAGTGGACATATCCAGGCATTTCATGAAGATGACTAGAAACCATCCCTTTGGGTCCGTGAGTATGACAGGAACATGGTCAGTCAGTACGGAGGACTCACTTGAGGCTCATTGGCCCCTTGGGCCTCCCCATGTCAAGCCACCTGGGGACACAGTTGGTAGGCCAGCTCCACACACAGAGCAGCCTCATCTCCCCTTCTTCCTTGTCTCAGAAAGCCCAGAGCTCAGCTTTTCTCTTTAACACTGAGCTAATGAGAAGCATATCTTACTTCCTCGGGGGAGGCAGCTGCAGGGTGGAAGTCGGAAGTGCAAACTCTGGTGCGGATGAATCATCCCACTGCTGTTGATTAATTTTTTTTTACAGCGATGTTTTTATGGTTTTCTGAGAACACATGGAAGGGTAAAACTCATCTCTCCTGTGACTGGCAATAACTGTTTGGACCAGAGTTCAAAAGGCCAGAGATGTTGAAACAGCACAGAGCCGGGCCCCGACCTTCAGGCTAGGCGTGGTCCACATAGATCCATCACATTGAGACCAGACAAAAAAAGACCAATCTATACTAGGCACCTTTCTGTGTGTCTATCTGTCTGTACCTATGTCTCTCTCCCTTCCTCCCTCTCTCCCTTCCCTCATTCCTCCCCCTCCCTTCCTCTATCCCTCCCTCTCCCCACAACTCTTTCCTTCTTTCCTTTTCTCTCTAAACACAGGGCTTTGAACACACCAGGTAAACACTCTCCCAAGGTGCCTATTTCTGTCAGAATCCACCACCATGCCTGTGGAGGCCTGGCAGGAGACCACTGTGCCGTCCCATGGGGATTGAGGTAAACTTCATAATGGAACTACTTATAAAGATAGGTGAAATAAAGAGGTGGGGACATAGGGGTACCCAGAACTGCTACAGGGGTAGAAAAGAGAAGCTTGACATAGGCGGCCATGAAGCAGAAGCTGAGGCTGTTAGAGACCCCACAAGGATTGATCCTGGAAATAAACCCCCAACCTCCCTTTCCTCCCACATGCTCCCACAGCAGTGATTCTCAATCTCTAGGTCACGACCCCTTTGGCAAGCCCCTGGCTCCAAAACCATTTACATTACGACTCATACCACCAGCAAAATTACAGTTATGAAGTTGCAATGAAATAATTTTATGGTCAGGGGTCACCACAACACGAGGAACTGTATTAAAGGGCCGCAGCATCAGGAAGGGTGGGAACCAATGCTCTTCAGGGTCTCCCACTGGCCAGCCCCAGCCGCAGAGACCATGCAGCAGGTGGGAAGGGAGTAAAGAGCCTAGGACAGGCAACTGAAGACGGCAGCCCGGCAGCCAGGAGGAAGATGGCAGCCCGGCAGCCAGGAGGAAGCTTCCTCTTGTCCTTCACTCTTCCCACTGCCATCCTCTGCCCCTCCAGAAGAGCCTGTCCAGGGTTCCCTCAGGGAGCCAATATAAAAGCCATGACCTTCAGGGACCAAGTGGTCCACAAGAGGCCATAACAGTCTGGTGATATACCTTAGGTAAGGGAGGGAGACACAAGAACAGAGGAGCAAGTGATCTCGCCTGTTTTGTGTAGGCTCCCACCTAGAAACCTGGTTGAAATGCTTTCTTGGCTTAAAGAAGCAATGACAGCCAGGCTACCTGCAAACAGAATGCACAAACTAACGCATGCCTCCAAGCTCCTAAAACCCCACAACCTTAAAGGTCTGCTGAGGGTGTGTTTCCAGTGCGGTCGTTGATTCTCCTGCTAGGAAACATCTTCAGCTCAGGATGCCTCCCTGGGTTCCCATCAAGGCAGAGCTTCAAAACTAATTAACAGCAGCCACAGGCAAGATAGCTGCTCACCTGTGAACTGCCTCCTCCCCTTCCCTGGTCCCCTTTCCATTAGAAGTCCATGTTTCTCTTTGAGACCAGCATCTCTGCTCTGTTCTCCCCCCTGCCCTGGATGGAGGTGATCACTCTCCATTCTAGATCAGGAGTCAGGGTTTATCTGTAACCAATCAGCATACATTCTCCAAGGTCTCCAGAATGAATAACCAATCCAAACCAGATGGGCCCCTTATTCCAGAAGAAAGCAAATAAAAGACTCAACCTTTCCCACTGGCCACCCACACAAAAGAGATCAACCTGGATTATAATGAAATGCCTGAGGCAAGCTTCTGCATAAAGAAAAGAGGTTTGTTTTGACTTGGGGCTCTAGAAGAGCAAGGTCTAGGGTCCTCATTCAGCAATGGTCTCCTGCTGTGAGAATGTGTTTGTTGGGGTGTGTGGGGGGGTGCTGACCAACTCCTACTACTTTTCTTAAGATCCAATGACAAGCCGAAGTTTGATTCCACCATAGTTCACCCTGGGGAATCAGTGAGTTTATTGTCTTATTTACAAAGCATGGGTGAGGAGTTACCTGACAGGTCTGCATCCAGCATGGATAATGGCTTTCCAATGGCTGCCTAGATAGGGTTCCCATGTCCCAGTCTTCCCCAATTCTAACCCATCATGGAGACTATGAGGACACATGCAATTAGGGTAGGTAGATGTTCATGTATGTGGCTGGGAAGAGTGACTTAATATTCAAGTAAGGATCCAGTAACCTCCCCATACCCTCTATGAGAAAGCATCAATAATCCAGGAGCCCAGTCCAAGACTGGATGGGGCACAGGGCCTCAGAAGGCAAGAGATAAGCAGTGTACAATGAGGGGTATGCGTATGTGTGCATAACTTCATGTGTTCATGTATGTATAAGTGTGTGTACATGCATGCAGGTGTGTGCATGTGTGTATCTGTGTGTGTACATGTGTACATGCCTATATTGGTGTGTATGTGTGTATTCTCTCTCCTTCTTGCAAAGACACCTAAATCAATCACAGGACTATGTATGGCCCCACCTCCAAACACCATAGTCAGGTTAAGTTTCAACCCCCTTGATACAATTAATGTGATTTGGGAGATTGAAACCCTGTACAAATTAAGGAACAAAGCAGAAGGAGTAGCAGGCTACATGCAAACCAGTAGCCATTGTGTGTCAATGAGAAGAAAGGCTGCCTAAAACACACAAGAGCCACAGATGAGCAAAAAGCCGATGACTATAGGATTTGAGTCCCAGCTCGAATAATGCCTGGCACAGTCAACCTACACAGGCTAGGAAATCCCCTATTTGGTGATGCCTTGGACCTTCTGATGCCACATTGTTTTTAGGTGATAGGCAGGATACTGAGGGCCAGGTACAGTGAGCCTACTTCTTTCAAAACCAAGCTTCAGGACATGACAGCTCGACGAAGATGAGGATCAAAGCGTACATCTGCTTCTGCTTCTGGGATGATTGGGAACAACTGGGGACCTGAGTGCCTCATGGGGGCAGTTCAGTGAGCTCCCCACTCTGCCAAAGGCACTGAACCTTTGCTCAGCCTCACTTGGAAAGGCAGGATAGCATGGTGATTATTACCAGCCAGGGACCAGGCTTTGCCAGCTCTGCCCCTGAGTTTGATCCTAGCTCTACCCATTGCTTATTGGTCCTCTTGAGCAACTTTCTTCACCTCTCTGGACCTCAATCTATGCATCCAAGGATGGTATCCCCTACTCTACTCTGTTGAGAATCAAGTTGATACCTGTAAAGGCTTTAGCAGAGGGGGTTGGCTCAGAGTTAGCCTCACCAAAAGGTGTTAGCTGCCATCATTGTAGTTAATGTCAGATATGCATCCTCCTTGAGTGAGTTCCCACTGGAGGCTATGCCCTCCAGGTCCTTGACCTTGTGGAAGAGTTCTACCATACACCTCATCCCTTCTCTTTGCAGGTTCTAATGAACCTGTTCTTGACCCACCTTGGACCCACCACACCTGATAGCCAAAACGCATGAGGCAAAGTGATCCGCAGTTCTTTCTCAGCCCAAGATGGCAACATATTTTTCATTCTCCATAGCAGAAAGCCCTTCACACCAGACAATGGGAGAGGTATGCTGGTTGATATTGACTGTCAACTTGAGGAGATGTGGAGCCAACTAGGAAACACACCTCTGTGTGGGGACGGAGGGTGGAAGTAAAGGATGGGGAGGGAGGTGGATGTAGGGTAAGGAGTGTTTCCAGAGAGGATTTAACTAAGGGAGTTAGAGTGGGCTGTACTTTCCAACAGACTCCTAGATATAATGGGGTCCAAGGAGGCAGCAGTGCAAGCTGCCTACCTCCCCTCCTCACTGAGCCAATGAGTCTATTGCTGCCGCCGCCACAGCCAACAACAACCACATCCTCTGCTTACATCAGCCTCCAGCTTCTTCAGCCTTACACGTGGTCTGAAGTCAGCAGTCCCCTGGACATCTTCTTGACCTCTGGTGACAGGTTGGGACTGCTGAGGAGTTCAACCTCATGGACCCAGTTTCTACCAGGTTCTCAGCCTCCACAGTGTACAGGCAGCCATTGTTGGACTACCCAGCCCTTATCACGTATGCCAGGCCATCAAATCCCCTTTTGCATGGGTGCTGGGTACCAAGCTCAGTGCTCCATGCTTATGCTACAAGAATTTTATTGATTGAGCCATCTCCTCAGCTCCCAAATATAACAAATACTTTTAAATTAAAGATTTAATGGATACCATTCACAACTACAAGTCAACATTTAAACACAAATTTCAATGTATACATTTCTGGGGGAAAGGGTCAAAACGGGTACAAGAGGAAATTGGAAAGGTTAACCTCATAGCTGAATAGCTAGGAAAGGAGGTAAAACTCTTGGGAAAGCAGCAGAAAAACTGGCAAAGAGTTGGAAATCCAGTATAGTTACCAGAAGCATGCTCGACATGCAAAAAACAAAAGTTCACAGAAAATGCAGCCAGTGTAATATCTATCACAGTAGCAGGAAACAGCAAATCGAGGAACAGTCCTATAGAGGATGCATGAGATTGCTACAGAGAGTATTCAAGGGTCTAATACAAGAACAAAAGATGATGCTAGGGTGGGTCTGGGCTAGCTTGGTATGCTTGAGCTCTGTGTCCATCTCAGTTAGAGTTTTATTGCTGTAAAGAGACAACCATGACCATGGCAACTCTTATAAGGAAAACATTTCATTGGGGCTGGCTTACAGGTTCATAGGGTTTAGTCCATTATCATCATAGGAGGATATGGTGAAATGCAGGCAGACATGGTGCTAGAGAAGGAGCTGAGAGTTCTACATCATGATCCCATAGGCAGCAGAAGGAGACTGTGTTCTACACCAGACTGGGTGTAGCTTGAGCACCTAAGACCTCAAAGCCTGCCCCCCACAGTGACACACTTCCTCTAACAAGTTCACACACCTATTCCAACAAGGCCACACCTCCTAATAGTGCCACTCCCTATGCGCCCAGTATTCAAACACATAAGTCTATTGGGCTATACCTATTTAAATCACCACACTTTACTTCCTGGCCACCATAGACTTGTAGCTATTACACAATGCAAATGCATTTAGTCCAACATCAAAAGTCCCCAGAGCCTATCACAGTCTCAAGGATTTTTAAAAGTCCTTCTGAGATTCAAAGTCTCTTCTGGGATTCATGCAATCTCTTAACTGTAATCCCCTATAAAATCAAAATCAAAAAGCAGATCATATACTTCCAACATATAACGGCACAAGATATACATTACCATTCCAAAATGTATAAAAGGAAGCACAGTGAGGAAATACTGAACCAAGCAAAACCAAAACCCAGCTGAACAAACTCTGAACATTGCAACTCTGTGTCTGGTGTCAGTACACCCTTCAGACCACCAACTCCTTTCAGCTTTGTTGACTGCAACACATTTCTTTCTTTTGAGCTGGTTCCACATTATGTTAGCAGCTTCCCTTGGCAGGCATCCCATGATCTGGCATCTCCAGCATCTTGGGATCCTCAAACTTCAGGTTTCACTTCCACAGTTTCACACAATGGCTTCTCTGGACCTCTTTGCAGAGACACACCTGCCACATGCCTGGCCTAGGGACTTACCTTACGGAGATTCCATGCCTTCGATTCTTGACTCTAAAGCCAGAATGTTATGGCTGAAGCTACCAAGTACCATTGCTTGCTAGGGCTGGATATGGTCCCCTTGTTCAAGCATATCTTCACCAGCTTTCTATTTCTGATGGTTTCCTTCATTGCCTAAACTTGGCTGTTCTGTTGCTTGCTCTGTAGACCAGGCTAGCCTTGAACTCAGAGATCTACATGCCTCTGTCTCCTGAGTACTGGGATTAAAGGCACATACCACCACCCTGGACCTAAACTGTTCTTTAATTCCTTTTCACAAGATGGAAGATTAGCTGAGTGGGATCTTGCTCTGGGGTCACCACTCCTTTTATTCCATTTAATATCATCAACCTGTCTAATTGACTACAGGATTTAGCTCCATTTCACTTCCTGATGCCTACTCTCTCCTTGAACCATACAATTTGTATTTTTCCTTGTTCAGCTTGCTCCTTTTCATCAAAATCCTCTTCATAAGAGTGAACACTAGAAACCACAAGACAGCCTATACTAGGCTGTTTTCCTTTGCCAATGCAATTAATCCCAAACTCTTCACTTTAGCCTCAGGCAAACATTTTAGACAAGGACAAAAAGTAGTCATATTCTTAGCAATAAAAAATTTCATATGAACAGTCTCTAGGCCATATACTAAAATTCTTCTCTTCTGAAATCTCTTGAGCCAGGCCCCCAACAATTCAGCACCACTGTTTTCAATGTTCCTACTAGGATGCCCATTAAGCCCTGCTTAAAGCATTCAACTCCTTTTCTAATCCAAAATCCTCAAATCCACATTCCTCCAACCAGAAGCATTATCAGGTCTATGCCAACAATACCCCACTACTGGTACCAACTTCAATCTTAGGGTTTTATTGCTGTAAAGAGATACCATGACCACCACAATTCTTATAAGGAAAACATTTAATTGAGGTTGGCTTAGTTTCAGAGGTTTAGTTTGAAACTAAACAGTGAGACACTTCTCTAACAAGGCCACAGCTACTCCAACAAGGCCACATTTCCTAATAGTGCTACTTCCTGTGAATCACTCACTGAAACACAGGGGTCTGTGGGGGCTATACCTATTCAAAACACCACAGTGTCTCAAGTCTTCTTAAGAGCCATTATATTTTAATGTTTATGGGTGTTTGGCCTACATGTATATCTGTGTATCACTTGCATGTCTAGTGCCTGCAGAAGCCAGAAGAGGACTTCAGATCCCCCTGAAACTAAAATTATAGATAGGTGTGAGCTGGGAATTAGCACAGAAAATGTGGGTGCTGGAAATCAAACCCAGGTTCTCTGGGAAAGCAGTCAATGCTCTTAACATCTGAGCTATCTCTCCAGCCTCTCCAGCTCCATTCTAAGTGAGGCAGGTCCTATTCATAGACAGCAAGCACACTGTCTTGGGCAATTTTCATCAAGCTAATCTATAAATTGAAAGCCAATTAAATAAAATGAAAAGCACAGAAACATTTTCCAGGGACTTTACAAATAGATTGAAAATCCCTATGAAAAATAAAAATTCGGGACTGGGGAGTGACTCAGTAGCTAAAGTGCTGACTGTATAGGCATGAGGATGAATCCAAACACTCACATAAAAGGTGGGCCCAGCAGTGAACATAAGTAACCTCAACACAGGGGGACAGGCAGACCCTAGGGACTAAATACACAGGCTTCAGGTTCAGTGAGATACTCTATCACAAAATAAGGTAGAGACTAGGTTTGATGGCATATGCCTTTAATCCCAGCACTTAGGAGGTAGCAGCAGACAGATCTCTATGAATGAACAATAACCTGGTCTACAAAGTGAGTTCCAGGCCAGCCAGGGCTACAAAGGGAGACCCTGTCTAAATAAATAAAATAAATAAATTAAATAGGTGTATAGGCATAGAGGAAGACACCCAATGTTGAACTCTCTTACACAAATACACAAATACACACACACACACACACACACTTTCACACAGAAAAGATTTATGAATAGCTAAAATAACCTTTTTAACAAGTATCTAAGGGGCAGGTCTCAGTAGTTAAGACCTCTTTTAGAGGTCCTGAGTTCATTCTCACAACATCTACAGTGGGATCTGATGCCCTCTTCTGGTGTGTCTGAAGACAGTAACAGTATACTCATATACATAAAATAAATATTTTTTAAAGCATCTAAGGGGTGACAGTAACACAAAAACACAAGAAAAAAATCAAAAAGCAATTAAGATTCAGAGTCAGCTCCAGTGGCGAAAACAGCACTGAGACGAGAGCACCAGAGATGGATGACTGAGTGAGTTTACAATTGAAGTTCCTACCACACAGAGCCCATGGTGCATATGGTGCTAATAGACCCAGGTTCCAGACACAGTGTGACCTTACAAACACTGGACTATTTCCTTTTGTTTTTGAGACAGGGCCTTGGATAAGCCATGTTCTCCTCAAGCTTGATATATTGCCAAGGACAATCTTGAACATCTGATCTTCCTAATCTGACTTCCTGAGTGCTGGGGTTACAGGCAAGTGCCACGCCTGGTTTTATGAAATGCTGGGAATTAACCCAGGGTTTATGTATGGTAACCTATCACTTTACCTGTGATCCACATCCCCAGGCCTCAACCATCTATATGTCTGACCATCACTACCTGGGTATTGTATAGTGTGTCCCATGATTTCAACTTATAGTCATGACTTTTCCAATGTTTAATGCATATTAGCATTTATAAAATCCAAATGTTTTCTGTATGGGAGAGTGGCTAGCAGAAGCAGGTTCTAAAGAGCAGCCGACTCTTGAAATCCTTACACTAAATTTAAGCATCTAAATAGTCAGGCTGTCTCAAAAGCAAGATAAGTAACTGAAATACTTGACCTCTAAAAACTTACAGGCAGCTGAGTCACAGCACAGGCCTGTAATCCTAGCGCTCAGGCTGGGGGCTGGGGGGGGGGCAGGTATAACAAGTTTCAGACCAGCCTGAGATACATAAGGAGTTTCAGATCCACCTCAGTTACATAGTGAGGCCTCGTTTCAATAAGCAAACAAAAAGTTAATTTTAAAAATAAAGAGAAACATTGGGAAGTGGCTGGTTCTGTTGGTAAAGTGCTTGCTGTGTAGGCACACAGATCTAAGCAGTCCCCAGAATCCACATCAAAAAATACAGACAGGCGTGGTGAAAGCCCGGTACTAGCGATGCAGAAACATCTGGGGCTCACTGACCAACAGCCCTGCCTCCTTGGCAAGTTCCAGGCCAGTGAGAGACCAAATAAATAAATATTCTCTTTTAAAAGATGGGCAGTGCCTGAAAAACAGCTGGGGTTGTCTTCTAGACAGCACACACATGCACCCACACACATGCACCTGTATACACATATATCTGCACACATGCATCCACACACTGGCACTCACACAACATGCACCTGCACACATGCACTCATACAATATGCACCTGCACACATGCACCCACACACATGCACCCACACGACATGCACCTATACACATGCACTCAAACAACATGCACCTGCACACATGCATCCACAAATGTACACTCACCTACATGCTCCTGCACACATGTGTTCATGCACACCCACATGCATGTGCACCCACACACATACATGAGCTAAACATAAGTTAAAGCATACGATATACAACCCAGGATGAACACTACCCTCCACCACCACCCCCAGTAAAACAGCCCAGAAGAGGCAAACTCAGGAAACAAGAGGCACATCTGTGTCCAAGTCATCACTTCCCTTAGAAACAGGGACAGTTGGGATTCTAGAAAGAACTAAACAGAAACAACATCTGGGGCATTTGGAAAGACTACAAGTGTAAGCAAGACAGGAATAAAAAAAAAAGAGAAATCATAGATAGATAGATAGATAGATAGATAGATAGATAGATAGATAGATAGATGATAGATAGATAGATAGATAGATAGATAGATAGATAGATAGATAGATAGATAGATAGATAGAATTACTATGTGGCTCCTATCAGAATATATTATATGCAACACATATTCCAAATAGCTCAAGGACTACATATGAAAGTTAAATTATAAAACTAATAAAAGCAAAGGAAAAAGGCACTGGGTTCTCAGAAAGAAGTGCTTCTAAAAGTCACCAAAAGAACATACCATTAGAAGGAAAATAACAGATCTCAATTTCATCAAAGTTAAAAGTTTCTATTTGAAAAAGAATGCCCCAGACAAGGAAGCTCGAGCAAGTCACAGGAGAGTGGCTTCCCAATGTCTGAAACTGATAATGAATCATTATCCAAATTATATAAGTAATCCTTACAGGCCAGCAAGCAGAAGTCTACCCCAGGAGGATAGTCAAGAGTAGACATGTCATAGCTGAGGGGCCCCGTGGTCCACTGAGCAAATGAACAGACTCTCCTTTCAGGGAACCAGAAAGGAGAAAGAGCCTGCCTCATAGTCTCCCGATTGGCAGGAACCGGGTGCTATGGTTTACAAACACTGCAGTAGGGGACAGATGAGTGCAAGTTTTTCAGTGTCACCAGACATACTCCATGGAATGTGTATACACTGAGGGTGCTTGATGTCACAGCTGCATATGGACCTATATGAGAGGATTTCATGCACCCCTCCTGTGTATAAGTTAATAGGGAGCCATGAGAATGGTACTCAGCCACCCCTGGGTAAGATAAAGAGCAGCAGGAGATGCAGGCCATGGCTCAGGGATTTAGAAGGTTTAGTAGTTTCTTCTTCTTCTTCTTCTTCTTCTTCTTCTTCTTCTTCTTCTTCTTCTTCTTCTTCTTCTTCTTCTTCTTCTTCTTCTTCTCCTTCTTCTTCTTCTTCTTCTTCTTCTTCTTCTTCTTCTTCTTCTTGTATACTCACATACTAGAAATTAGAGCAGATTTGCTTACATCTATAAAGACAATCTTAAAAACATGTCAGGATTATGTTGGTTGAGAGAGTGCTTACCTCACACAGAGGAAGGCCTGGGTTTGATTCCCAGCACCACATAAGTTAGCCATGGTAGTGCATGCCTGTAATTCCAGCAGGAGGTGGAGGGGGGCTCTGTGGGTGTGGTGGGACCAGAACTACAAAGTCATCCTCAGCTACACATCAAATTCAAAGCCAGCCTGGGGCACAGAAGACACTGTCTTTAAAATATATATAAAACAATAATATTTGGGGCTGGAGAGATGGCTCTGCAGGTAAGAGCACTGCTCTTCTAGAGGTTCTGAGTTCAAATCCCAGCAACCACATGGTGGTTCACAACCATCCTTATCTGGTGTGTCTGAAGACAGCTACAGGGTACTTACATATAATAATAAATAAATTTTTAGACCAGAGTGAGCAGAGGAACTGAGTTCAATTCCCAGCAACCACATGATGGCTCACAACCATCTGTACAGCTACAGTATACTCATATATATAAAAAATTAAATAAAATCTTTTTTAAAAAAAAACAAAAATTTTCAAGGGGATAAAGTAATACAGGCTGGTGCAAGTTGTGTAGATTTTTAAGCACATACAAAATAACACTAGACATTTTTCAAGGAGCTGCTTATTTTAAAATAAATGTATGATATATTGAAAGAAGATTGGAAGAACAAAGATTAATGGGCAAGGCTGGGTGTCATGTAATTTGGGAGAGGGAAACTAGAAGGAATGCAGGAAGGGGAAATAATGCACACAAGAATGAAGTATCACCTGGGACGGCTGCCCTAAAGTAAGCAGGTCCTTACCTGGGCTGCTGACTCTGCTTAAAGACCTGAATGGGCCTCAGGATGGAGGGTCAGCACCACCCATGTGCATGAGAACCCAACTGGAGGCCACTTCCCATCATGGAAAACAGGGTTCTATGAAGAGGAAGTCTCAGATCAATCCGAAGCCCAGATGTGAACAGCAGATCTTTGCCCAGCATAGATTCCTGTCCTCCTGCTCCCTGTGCCCCTGTCCCCCGTTCCCCTGTCCTCCCATCCTCCCATCCTCCCATCCTCCCATCCAGCCAGGCACTCCCAGACTCCACCACTTCATCCCTGCCCACCTACATGCCCACACTGCCCCTGAAACCTGTGCCCTCAGCCCAGCTCCCACCCTCACTCGTGCCCTCTACCCTGAGCAGAGAGGTCCTTCACCCAGACCGGGTGGCAGAAGCCCAGATGAGATCACACAGGGAGGGGAATAGCCGTGAGGTCTAAACTACGTGATCTCAGCTATGCCCCCGCCCCACCACCTCCACCACCGCTTACCCTGCTCAAGCTGCCTCTCAGGAAAGCTCTCGAAAGGGCCTGGCACACACTGGACCTCAGAGGCCTCAGAGTCAACCATCTGGAAAAACGTCCTGTGTGTGGCCCAGGTGACAGCCTCCCTCTGTTGTTGTGTGCTGTGTGCTACCAAGTGTTATTTCTTGTTAGGAGTCCATCTTGATCATCACTGGCCAACAGAAAGGAGTGATGGATCACCTTCTAGGTTAAGGACTCCCTGGGGAACTTAATAGGGAGGGGTGGACAACTACCCTCCCTTCCTGCTGAAGCCATATGCCGGGAAACTAAGTGCTTCAGGACCTTGGGGAAAGGGACAACATTAACAGGGGTGTCATTTGTTTACCTTCTCCACAGTGACAGTCTGTACGTTGAAGGCCTCTGGGCAATGGCTGTGTTGGCAAGCTGGACAGGCTTGTGAAGGCTATGGAGGGAAGGAGAGGGAGAAGGGACAGAGGGAAGAAAAGAAGGGCCATCAGCCGTGCAGTCAGATGACCCTGGTCTGGGACATGTCAATCAAGCAAAGGAGGAGGGAAGCCCCTTCACAGAGCGCTGAGTTCCTTATGCCAGTCTGTCCATGACACAAGCTTCATGAAAATATGGAGCTAAGCATATCAACCAATCTCCCAGGCAAATAAAGCTTATCTGTTTTAAATGTGAGTCTTGGGGGGGGGGGGGTTGTTGTTTTTGTTTTTGTTCTGTTTCGTTTTTTTCACCATTTTGGCCCTACTTTGGTTTAATTCCCACAGGATTCCAAGTGGAACCCTTGCTGTTTCTCAAAGGGTCTTCCCGTGACTGTGGAGCGGACTCCTTATGGGCCTCCTCTACTCTAAAACTCTTCCTCCTTCTCTTAGCTCTGGCCTCCATAAGCTGTCCCCAGCCTGGCCCACTGTTCCCAGCCTCTGCGCAGGGTTGGATCCTTGCCTGCTCCCCGACAGACCCAGCCATTGGGTCCAGAAAACCCCTGAACAGTCTTACTACAGAGGGATAGCTCAGTCCCCAAGGCCATGTGAGGCCCAAAGCAGCTCTCATTGGTTTTTATAACAGCCCGGAGGTGAACACCACAACTCACTGCAGTAAGGAAATAGACTCTGATGGGAGCCGGGTGCCCAAAGTCACACAGATCATCATCCAAACCTCAAGTAACAGAATGTACGCTCTTTGCCGGGGCGTGTAACACCTTCTCTTCAGGGCTAGGGTCTAACTCCAAGACAAGGGCTGAGAGCCAGCCAACCCCAACCCCCACCAGGTCTCTAGAACACAGTTCTTTTGGGCACAGCCATCCTCCAGGCTGGGAGCATCAGAAGTCCAACTCAACCCCAGTTTCCCAGGCCCTGCCTTTATCAAAGTCCCTCCTCCCTAGGAATCAGGGCCAGGATCAAGGAAGCCACAAGGAAGACAGTCACAGGAAAAGCAGAACCTGGCGGGAGAATCTAAATATGTTACAACAGACACGGGTATGAAGGAGACCAGTGGAGATGGGGGTTGAAAGATATTAGACATTATGAATCATAAGTCCTGGCCCACCCTATGGATGGATAGATAGATAGATAGATAGATAGATAGATAGATAGATAGATAGATAGATAGATAGATAGATAGATAGGAGGTTGGATAGATAGATAGATAGATAGATAGATAGATAGATAGATAGATAGATAGATAGATAGATAGATGATAGATAGATGAATATATAGGACTCCACGCAGAGCTAGCCCAGGCCAGCATACATCCTCATACAGGCCAGAACACAGAGTCCTCATGAGAAGCTTGCTAAATGCTTGCCCTGGGTCACAGGAAGTCTGTAAGTTGAGCCATATTAGGCATTAGCCTGTATTGGGACAGACTTAATGGCCTGGGTCATAGTCGCCACCAACATAAAGTGTTCTTGTTCCCCGGTGACTTTAACAAGGTATTTATGGGCGGGAGACAACACTGGTCTTATGGGGCTGGCTGCTCAGACAATGGGGGCAAAGAGCTAGGTCAGCACAAGGGCCCAGTGATAAAGGCTGTTAAGACAGGCAGGACTAAGGAGCCATTCACCCCACAGCACACTGTGCAGGGACACCCCTCCCTTGCCCTGCTAACCACAGCCAGACAGGCTCACTCTTAGGGGACACTTCACCTTCATGGAGGTGGGGGCATCTCTACCAGATACCTATTCCCAGGATGCCCAGTACCCACACCAGCACCAACTGCTTCTTTGATGTTTGTTGTTCAGTGCAGGGTCTTCCTGTGCTATCCAGCCTGACGTGCAGTTCCTGGGTTGTCTCAGTCTTCTGCTATCTCCCAAGTAGCTGGGACTGCACGAGGGCCTGAGCCCACCACCAATTTTTAAAACAAAGACCTAAAAACTTTGGGACGGAGACTCTGCACCACTTTCTTCCAGTATCACCATGTTGGCCATGGCATGAGGAATACCTCTTGGGATGGTGAAGGGAAAGACAAAGGACATGGGTCCCTGTCTCCAAATGCCAGCTAGGAAATGGGATTCAGACAACAGAACTTAGCTCCTGGATCCCTCTGGGTCTGAAGCAGAACCGACTGCTGATCCTTTCTGTTATAGGAGCCACTCAGTCTTCTCTTCATCTGAAGCTGGTTGAAATTAGAGTTTTTCATCTCGATGAAGTCTCTGGGTAGGATAAAATGAGAAAGCTCAGAGAATGTGCTGAGCACAGATCTCAAGACGGCCTGCGGAATCGTCTTTTTCAGGATACGTAAGGATACCCAGCAGCCTGCCAGGACTGAATCCCAGCCTTGGAACCTTAGGTTTGGTCTGGAGCACTGACCACACACAATTTTTTATTCTGCTTAACACTGTGCTATGGAAATTTTCCCTTGTCATCAATAGTCTTTAAAAGCCTGATTTGTAATGTGTAATAAATCCAAAATGAGGCTTTTCCATTTTAAAAATTGCCATCCTCCAATCATTTGACATCAAAATTCTTTTCCATTTTCCACTTTGTAAGTTAGACCAGAAAAGCGTGTTTGCGCCCAAACCCCTGACTGCGCCACAGACTTCGCCTGGGATGAGTTTCTACTTGTGGAATCGCTGACTGCGGACATTTGGAGCTCCTGAAACCCATTGAGATGTTCAGCTTTCAACTGGTATGCCCTTTTGCTGCCCCATTCCTCTGTTAACAGATTCTCGTGGGCAGAAATTCTTCCACTGCCACCATTAACTCAGCGGGCCAAGAGCTGTGTGGTACACGATCTATGTGCCTTTCATGGTTTTAACCACCAATCACCCAGGTGGGATAATGCTCCAACTTTGGAGATGAAGAAATGACCTCAATAATTTTAGATTTATGGTTTGCAACAGGCAACAGAGGTTTAAAAAAAAAAGCCTGAGGTGAGATGTGCTGCCTGATGGAACTGTTCTGCATGAAGCCCATAAGGAAAGAGGAATCGCGGGCCAACAACTTGACTCCAGAGGTGAGTTCACAGGCCTGATGATCAGAGCCCCCTGGCCCCCTATTGGCCCCCATCCCATAAGGAGAATCTTGAGAGATGTCCTCTGGCTTCTGCTCATGCATCATGCACACACATGTCTGCACACACACAAAACTAAGTAAGTGTCATTTAAGAAGAGAAAAGGAGCTACCCACATGGCTCCGCAGATAAAGACACTTTCTATCCGATGACCTAAATTTGATTTTAGGGGTACACATAATGGGTCCAACAAGTTGTCCCATGACTTCCACCTGAATGTCCCCCCAATAAAATAAATAAAGGTAATTTTAAATATTTTTAATTTAAAAATGAAAAAGAGCAATTGTTTCTTACTGGGAATCCTACCTCAAAATAATTCCCCCAGTCAATGCCTGGATACATCCCTTTGTGACACCTTCAGATATCATACTGGAAGCATAGTATGTTATTTGGGGTACAGGTCATAAAGGTATACCTTATGAAAATCAGGACTTGTTGCACCTAGGATCCTTTCTAAGCAAAGTGCCGTTTCCTGTTGAGGTCAGGTCTCATGTAGAGCAAGAAGCCCCATGACCACAGCATGGGGCACTACGTTGTCACTGGGTGATGACTTACTGTTGCCTTCAGAGGCCCTCCTCAGTGAGGTCAAGGAAAGAGGAGCCACTAAGCAGGACAGTCACTAAGCCCACCTCAGGACTGCAGGAGAGGGAAAGGGGCCATTGGGCATTTGGTAACTATAGGAATGGGACCAATACACAAACCTCAGATCAAGACATTGGATCTACAGCCACGGGGTGAGTCTGGGGATTTAGGGACATGGCTTACTATGTCTTAGCATATAGGAACTTCACTTGCTTCATCCCTAAGCAGATCTTCCATCTGTATATTTTGACCACATCTTATGCACTGATGTCCCAGGTCTACCCTCCAGCTGTCTCCAGGCATCAATCTGCCAGAGCCCCCCTTTCCCCACCCTACTAATACCTAACCCTTAGCCTATAAACAACAGGACAGAAGTCCAGGTATGCCCAGAGCCAGTGGTGTGGATTCTAGCAAGCCTCTGAGGTGGGGGAAAGAGGCCAGGTAGTATGGCCCAGTGATCTTTAACAAATGGAATCCCCCGGCCTTATCTGGTTCTGATGACAGTGTGATTGTAACAGACTGTGATCATGACGACAGTGTGATCATGATGAGAGTGTGATCTTGACAACAGTATGCTCATTATGACAGCTTGACCATGATGAGAGTGTGATCATGATGACAGTGTGATCATGACTACAGTGTAACCATGACTACAGTGAGATCATGGCAACAGTGTGATCTAGGGTTTTCCCCTTCTGATCCACGGAAACACTGGGTTTCCAGAATTCATCTCACCCTCCTTGACTCTTGTCTTCTCTTGAAGATAATGTTAACAAAATCATCATATCATTTCCTCCCAAACTACAGCATGCAAGCCTGATGGTGAGGTAAGGATGGAGTTTAGGATTTTCAGAACACTTGTCATTTCCCAGCCGTTATTGCTTTGGGATTTGGGACATAAGAACAACTTGCTACCAACCACACTACTTCTGCACTCAGGGGCACAGAAGTCAAGGTGTACGGTGAGTCTCCATCTCCTCATGTCAGTGTAAGACAAAACCATGTGGAATCTTAAGGACTGGGGTTTCCCTCTCTGCCCTCCACCTTCTACCCCTTATCTCTTGTGGTACTACAGTTTTGAACTTAAATATAAAACAACTTTTCTAAAATTCTGCTTCAAAGAGCTGGTGAGTGTTTACCCAACTCCTAGGCATAGCTCCTCGGGCAGAGGGGTAGCATTCCCAGCCCCTAGAACTCATACTAAAATTTCTCTCATGCATGCAAACTTCCTAGAGAGGCTTTGGAAAGTGGAGGCCCAGGCCCTCTCCATCACGGACATGCACAGGTTGATACATCAGTCTCTAGTCACCAACCCCTTTTCTTCCTCATCTATTCTCCTGAATCAAGAAAATGTTCTTCTGCTCCCTGGAGGGCCACAGCTTCCTGAGGACTTGATGTTGAGGATGGGGAGAAGATGGTGGCCACACCCCTTCCCTGTCATATTTTTTACTCCAAGTGATGGGACAGCAGCGCACAAGAGTAGAATAGAATGACCTCATGGGAGGGTAGGCTCCTTGAAGGCCCAGACCCTGCCTTGTCATATTTTTATAGACAGTATTGAGACGTCCCCAGTTGGGTAGAACTTCATGCCATGTACACAAGCTGCCACAGAACCACAGGTCCTTCACATCTTCCCACACAGAAAAAAAACTCTCCTATGAAATGCCCTCTGCTTTCAAAATCCCATGTAAAACATCTCTCCTAGCCAGACCACTGTCTCTCTCTCATGGCCCATGGCATTCTGGAATTAAGAGATGGAGGGGATTCTGCATACTGTACCCACTGCTCACAGACACCATTACCCTGGGAGGCCTTAGACCACCGGGAACACTGCAGCACTGGCTAGGGGGTGACTTGAGCCCATGGACAGTCAATCTGTGGCCGGCCTTCATTCTCCACAAGAGGCTTCTTGTCCTCCAGTTTCAATCGTGTGTGTGCGCGCACATGTGTGTGAGTGTGTGTGTGAGTGTGTGCACACGTGTGAGTGTGTGTATGTGTGTGTGCGTGTATGTGTGCTGCACACACTTGGGTGGAAATTAGAAAACAACTTATAAACGTCAGTTCTCTCCTATCATGTGGGTCCCAAGGTAAAAACACACATTGGCAGGCAGCAAGTGCCTTTACCTCACTGTTCTGAAGATAGCACTGTCCTACTCTAGTCCTAGAACCAGATAGGGGTCACCTTGGATCACTTCAACAGTTCTCTTGAACTTGTAACCCATGACAGCCAGGATCTAGGTATGCACCCTTCTCCCAAAGGCCCTGGCCTTCTAAGCTACTTCTAGTGACCACCTGAACCCAGGTTCATCCTGAAGGCATGCTGCCTTTGGCCACACCCCACACAGCCAACAGGCCCAGTTTCAGAAGCAGCTAAGAGGGTAAAGACAGAGAGCCCAGAGGAATTGTGCTGATGTCATCAGGAATTCTCTCTGGGAGAGAAGGTTGATTTTCCCATCTTCCTATTTTCCTATGTTCAGTGTTTTTTCAATGAACATATATTACGTTTGTGATTGGGGGAAACTATTTACAATCCAGCCTGGCTTTCCTTCAGGCTGTACTTGTGTACTTACAGAGGATCTACTTTGAGGGGTGGGGTAGTGGCGGAGCAAGCCCTGGCTAAGCTGAGGCCTGTCATCTTATACCCAAGCAATGAAGCCTCTTCTCTGGGTCTTTCTGGGGTATGAAGCTTCAAAGGGTGCAGTCATCAATCTCTGCCCTACAGCGCGCTGACTGTCAGCGTATTCCAGGGTGGGGAGTTGGCAGTAAGCATCCTTTATTCAGGACAATTTGACCAGAACAGTGAGGGGGCAGGGCTAAGCCCACTCAGCACCAAGACTCGCAGGTACTGTGTGCACAGTCCCCAGCCTTTTCCAGGATATTAAGAAGCCTACTCAGCAGACAGACTTTCAGAGGAAGAGGGGTGACTAAGAAGGCCTTACAGAGGCATGGCCTGCCCATGGGCACCAGGAGAACCCAAGGCTAGATCCAACACTCTTCCAAGATGTCCAGTCCTAAGCCAAGGCTTTTGAGGCCCTGCTCAACCACCTTGTTCTGAAATGTGGGGTGAACAGCAAGTAAGGATTTTCTGTTTGAGTGACCAAGCCGGGTCCCTTAGCTCAGGACAGACTCCAACAGCTGAGGAGCATGGAGTTCCCACAAAGGCTGGTGATCCGGTCCCCTCTGATTAACAGTTAATGTGCTGATTCAAATTGATTTGGTGATTGCAGGGAAAAAAAACAGATACCTGTAATCCATATGTGTGCAAAGTTAACCATTTGTTGACCATGATTTTTTTTGTCAGCCATGCAGCAGCCAAAGGGAACCACACCAGAAGACTGGGTATCTCGCCCCACCCCTGCCGGAGAGCATAGGCAGGGCTGGGGCTGTGGGGAGCCGCCCTCACATTCGCCATTACAAGATAGCGCTGATGTCCTGTGCTCTAACAAACAAACAAGGCAGCTGCGCATGTGCTGGGTAGATTTCCACTCCCTTGTGCCCTGCCTTTCCCGTGG
>NC_034590.1:101988287-101998139 GCF_900095145.1 Mus pahari
TTGCTCTATATAAGCTGAGGGATTTGGTTCTTCTCTCTCTTTTCCCCTTCTCTTCTCTCTCTTCTCTTCTCCCCTCTCTTCTCTTCGCCCTTTGCCTGTTGGAAGCTTATGCTCTCCCTCTCAAGAGCATTAAAGCTTTGCTGCAGAAGGATCCTGTTTGTGTGCCGCGTCTTTTCTTGCTGGCGAGAAGGTAGCGCGGGACATGGGGCAGCTTCCTCAATTCCCCAGCCATCCTTCAACCAGCTCCACCCACTCTGCTGATGAACAGAAGTGTTGGGCTGGAGAGATGGCTCAGTGGTTGAGAGCAGTGGCTGCTCTTCCAGAGGTCCTGAGTTCAATTCCCAGCAACCACATGGTGACTCACAACCATCTGTATTGGGGTCCAATGTACTCTTCTGGTGTGTGTCTGAAGACAGCTACAGTGTACTCATATAAATAAAAATAAATAGATCTTTTATTTAAAAAACAAAAACAGAAGCGTGTCTCAACTCACACCATGCCTCTGGACACCCCCTTAGCCACTCGTACTCTTAAAGCACTCAAAAGTCACCTCTGACCTCTGTCTCCCATGGGCTTGTCACCCATGTCTTGTTACCAGCTCTGCCCCAACTCCCTTCAGGCCCCACCTCTCTGAGTTTCCCTGTGTTTGTCTCTCTGGGACACTGAGGTACCATCTGTCTTTCCTAAGCTTTCACCCTCTGGCCCCTGACATGGTTCTAGCACCGTCAGCACACTATAAATGCCAGTTGAATCCTAAATTGCTCATCAATTTGTGAAATTAACCCACCTCCGCCTCTCGTGGCAGTTGTCTATAAATTAATTCACGATGCCGATGTGAGCAGGGCCAGACACGGGAAGGAAATGGCAGCAGCCCTCGCCCCTCACCTTCCCCACACTCACTCTCTTCTTTTTCCTTCACACGTGTATTTTGGGTGAACGAACTTCTGCGCTTGAATAAATATGCAGTTCTTCCTGTTGGAAGTGCAATAAATCACTGCAAACAAGAGGCACCCCGCACAGTAGAGATGGAATGGCTTTTGCCAGCACTATCAGAAGGAGGCAGTGACATCAATAACGCTGCCTGTCAGAGCAGAGGAAGGAAATCAAAGCCCTTCCTGGGAAGGATCCTATTTAATTGATGTATTCACAGGGGCATAGACGCTGATCGATGCAGCCTGGCAAGGACCAAGGAAAGGCCAAGGTGGGGTGTGGAGACTAGGTAGTGCCCAGACCACCCAGCCACAAGCTCTGTCCAGACAGCAAAACCTCCACCCTAACCCGGCTTTTCTTTAAGATTTTTAAGATTTATTTTTATGTGTGTGAGTGTTTTGCCTGCATGCATGAAAGTGCACCATATGTATGCAGTCCCTGTAGAGGCTAGAAGAGGGTGTCTGATTCCCTGGAACTGGAATTATGAACGGTTATGAGCCACCGGTGGGTTCTGGGGGCCAAACTCAGGTCCTCAGGAAGAGCAGCCGGTGTTCTTAACTGCTGAACCATCCCTCCTGCTCCATGATTCTTGTTTTCCATTGCTATATCAAAATAGCTGAGGCTAGACGTCTTACAAAGAAAAGTGGTTTGTGCAGCTCACAGTTTTAGAGACTAACGTCAGATATCAGGTGATGTCATCTGTTTAGCCTCTAGCGAGAGCCTCACAGAAGACAGCTTAGCAATTGCAGGAGCTATGCAGAAGAGAACCCAGCTGGGCAGACGGGATCATGGGCCAGACTCACCCATTTTATATTTAGCTCTCTAAGGAATAATCGTGGCATCACAAGAATCATATCAACCCCCCCCCCAGTGATCTAACCATCACCCACTGGGCCCCTACTCAGTGCTACCACCACACTTGGGGCCAAGTTTCCAGTCCACAAATCTGAGGCAAAGTATAGCCATGCACAGCTCGGTGCCAGATCAAACCAGCCTCAGGGGTGCTTTCTGCAGGATCTAGTCAACAATTCCCATGTCTACCTACAACGTGAAATCCATAAAGTTGTCTGGATAGAGGACTCTGTTGGAGTTGACCAGCATTAAACACGGATCCACGACTACGTGCTCTGATACCATCCCAGGAAAATGAACTGATCGGCCACAGCTCTTTAGTAAGACTGTGAGTCGCTCAACGCAGTGGCTGGGGCTTGTATTCATCCTCTCACAGACCAAATCTGCTTGCTCATCAAAGCCCTGCTCCATGGGCCTGTAGCCCTGCTGTGCATCGCAGGCACCCAGGAAATCAGTTCACAGTCGCTTTACCCCCAGAGGACATGTGAAGGCAGGGTGAGCACCCATAGGCCACTGGCATGTCCCACACAGAGACTGAGGACCACTCCAGGGCAGATCTGTCTGAAACATCACCATTCTGATTTGGAAATAGTCCATGGAGAGCTGGTGGGGAGACGCCATGATTCCAAGACAGGTCTTTGATGCAGGCAGCCAGCCCAGTCCAGCCAGACTCCGAGAGATCCTGAGATAGGAAAGGGACACCTTATCTGCTTTCCCAAACCTCATCCCCAGAGCCTAGTGTGATGATTAATCTCAACTGTCAACTTGATCAGATCTGGAAACAAATCAGTGGCGTGCCTCTGTTTAGGTCTATGAGGGTGTTTCCAGGAAGGGTTAACTGAGAGAGAAGTCCCTCCCCCAAAACTAGTGGCACCAACAGGATGAAGCCCAAGGGAAAGCAATGGTACCCTCTGTCTGCTGCAGCCAGCCTTCACGCCGGCGTCTTCAGCCTTCTCACATAGACTGAGGACTAGCCTCTCTTCAGGAATCCCTCTAGCCTTCAGCACCAGACCGGGACAGCTGAGGATGGACTAAGTCCCCAGATGTAAGAACACCAGGGAGCCTTTGTAGGCTCAATCCAAGCCTCACAGGGCCCCAGCTAAGACTTTTCTCCAGCTTGAGCCGGACAGAAGAGCATCACCAGAGATCCGCCGACTGGATCTCAAGCACCATTCTGTGAACAACAATTTACTTTCTCCATTCCAATTGTGAATTATTTAAGGGCAATCTGCTTGTGGAGCCAACCTCTTCCACTCTATACCTGCCCACGTGCATTCTTCTGAAACCATGACTGAAGGACAGTGGGAATCCGCTCACTTTCATCTGATCTTCAGACAATGTCCCTGGGAATCCACTACATGGGTGGAAGCTCTATTCAGGGCCTGTCTCCTCAAATCACCTGCCTGATTCGAGTCAGCCACCTGGCAGTGAGAGACTTGTTCCTCCCCAAGCTGGTGTGTGGCAGAGGAGGTTGGGGACCAGCTGACCCCCTGCAGAGAGCAATGAGAACAAGGTGACTAGCCCAGCAGTGAACTCCAGACATGAATGGCTGTACAGCTGATGTCCATGATTACCAGCACTGCAGATCCTAACTCTTTTGGAGGAAGTGGCCCAGGACCACTTGCTCAGAAACCTCTCTTCTCCCAGTCACCCCTTCTCTGTCCTATGAAGGCCTGAGAAGCATTGCCCAACCCTGGGACCCTACCTCCTGCAATAAGTCGCTGGTCATCCCCCTTCCCAAGGGGACTTCATTTCCCTGCCCCTTAGAATCCATTTACCAAATAAGCCTACACAAATGCTGCCACTGTGCCAGGCAGAGAGCAGAGGGCACAAAGTCCAGTGATCTCTCAAGGGCCCAGCAGGAGCCATGAGGAGATTCTTCTAGCCCATTTTTTTTTAAACAAACAAGTTGATGCTGACTGTAGAAATGACTCTTAACTGCCACCATCCCTGCCATGTGGAATCATCTGGTTATAAGCTTGCCTGTGTACAGCAGTACAGAGCATGTCACTTTCCCAGCATCTCACAGAGCCCGTCCATCTTCACGCTGCCATGCATCTCATCTGCAGTAGATGAAACTCTTCCGCACTTCCCACCCATGGCCAGGTGCACCCCAGAGAAGGGAGGCCACATGGATGGTAGCCGAAGGTTGTCTAGGCTGAGGAGCAACACTGGCACAATAGCTTCTCACTTCGCCTTGTATAGAGACCCACCCACCTCTGAGAAGTAGACCTGTGGCCAAAGGCCCGGCCCCATCATGGAGTGAACTTGGCCAAGTCAGTTAACCTCATAGAGCTTGTGCAAGTGTGGATCATAGTGAAGAGATGCTGATGCAACAAAATGTTTGTCACCCCAGGGCACAGAGAAGGCAGGAAGGCATGGGCAGATCCATACGGCACAGCGAACACAGGGCAGAAATGCCTCCACCCATAGAACCGGGGAATCCTCCAACCCGGGCAGCAGAATGCAGAGGGACAGGTGGAGAACTCGGCTCGCCTGCAGGGTACCCGAAGGGGGCTGGTATATGAGACTCACCCCTCTCCGAGTGTTGTCTCCTCAGGGAGTCCAGATTGGACTGGTGCATCAGCAAGGTTAAGGGGCTTCCCCCAGAACCACCCCAACAAGGTTTCCAGAGTGACTGCTCTGCAAAGCCAATAGATGTCCAATTCCAGCTTGTGGGACGTAGCGGGCATCCCCTCCTGTTCCTTCCTACAGCCCTCAGTCACACCACTGGGGTCCTCCCTGGCTAATTGGCAAGCCGGTCCCATCCCAGGAGAATTGAATAGATCCTTCTGCTCCAGGTGCACCCCACACAGTGTCCCTTTGTAGCCCTCTGGCAACCCAAACTGAGGCCTCAGCTGTTTACCCTGGGTGCAAGTTCAGCTTTCTCTCCTGGCTGCCAACTTCAAAGCACAGGCAAAGCTGTGGGTGGGACCCCAGGTGGGGCTGTAGCCACAAAGCAGGCCTGTCAGGATGACTGGTTTTAGGGGTGTGTGAGTATGTGTGTCCAGCCAGTACTGGACAAAATGAGGGGAGTTCTGATGCTGGCAAGTGGGGAAAGGCACGGCTCAGATACTTCACAATGAGCCAGGAGCTCCTGTCCATTAAAAAGCCGATGGACTATGGCTTAGGCAATGTCAGGAGCCATCTAGGAGAGGCTAAGGCTAGCAGGCGACTTTCCAGAAGTGGCCCACTAGTTTTGCATGGCTCACAATGGGTGAGCTCTGAGAGTCAAGGTCCCAAGAGACTTCATCTCAGGATTGCTTCCTGCAGCTGATAAGCCTTTCCCTGTCACTGTTACATAGTCTAACGATTCCTGGGCATCTGCCCACACTATAGGGTAGATTTCCTGCAGATCAACATAAAGATGAACTTCCATGAATTAATACTGTTTAGATGAATTAATGATTATATAGGATTCCTGATTTGATTACAATAACTTTAGGTAGAAAGTTTTAAGAGATGGTTTTAGCTGTTTTGCCTGAACGATGTAATAAAGTTAGAATCAAGAGTGGAATGTGACCATTCCTCATAAATTAGTAAGTAACAGCTTCATAATAAGGAATCCAATGAGCTTTTGCAATTACACTAAAAAGAGAAAGAGGCTTGGGACAAATCTGTGATCAAAGAAAAACATTCATTCTAGGTCAGATCTGAGGATGAGGCCACTGGTGTGCACCATGATAAAGTGAGGCCGTGTGAAACTGTTGCTTTGAACTTATAATGAGCTTATAGTTTGAAATACTGCCTTGAACTTAATATCAACATCCTTCTATAACTCCTCTTCTGTGTAACATTTTATCTATGAGGTAATTTTCTAAAGAACTTTTGTCTAAGGATCTATAAGAAGGCCAGAGAAAAGGTATAAGGTGGTGGCTTCTGAGACTCTGACCCATCTATCCACCAAATGTATGTGGGTGGCATTTGGGACTCAGCTCCATCCACCAAATGTACATATGTATATGTCTGTTCATCTATACATGCATGTGCAAATATATGTATATGTATATGTATATGTATATAAATATGCAAGAACACTTGTGAAGTTGATGAGACAAGTGATTGGGCCTGACCAGAACATGCGTGAGTGTATGTGTGCCTGTGCGTACTGCCTATGTAAAATATTTTCTTTCTTTTCTTCTCTTTTCTTCCTGGTTCATGAAGAGGTAACAAGTCCAAGCCTCTCACATGGCCAACGAGAGGTCCTTGAGCCAGAGAGAAGGGAGCCTTAACAATTAAGCTTTTTTTTTTCTAGTCTCCTGATGCTAACAGAAAGAGTTTATTACCAGAAGCCAATGGCTTTTGGCCTTAGAATTGCAAAGAGTTGTAGACAGAAGATTGCCAAAGATAAATAAACTTTGGCCTCACTGCTGACTCCATACCCCATCACTGCCTTTCCTTGGGACCTTTCCATGCTGGGCTGGACTCCAGCAAGGAAGGAAGTGGAAGGTAGAATATCTGGGAGGAGAAAGAATTCTGTGATAGAGCCAGGCACGGATGATCGGCCCGGAAGGATGTGAGGAGATGAATGCATGGTACCTAAACAATGTAACCAGACTCATGGCAGGATGTACATTAAAATAAATGGGTTATCTAAAGCATGATTCTAGTCAGAGAAGAGCCTAGCTTTATGGCCAAGGTATTTGTAAATATATTTTGAGTCTGAGTTTTATTTCTCGGAGCACGGGGCTGGGTGGGGAAGAACTGGACCTAACTTCTACACCTACCCCTATCTCTTATATACCCACTGAGGCTAACTTTCCTCCAGAGAGGGAGGCAGGACCTCTCTCCACCTGGGATAGAATCATCACTATGCCGAAAGAATAGTCTCTTGGAGTGATCTGGGACTCAAACAGGTGATAGTGATAGACCATGTCCCCGCCCCACCTCACAGCCACACTCACAGAACCGCACATGGCCACTCGGGCTGGAGACAGGGGTCCTGGGTCATGGGCCTGGGACATAGGAGCTGAATTCCAAGCACAGATGCTGTCAGAGTACCAGCTCCACGGAGGTCAGGCCTCAGCTCCTCTGGTCAGAGCTGACTGCCTTTCACAGCCTGGCTCCTCCTCCACACTGGCTTTGGAGCTGCTGCAGAAATGATGTGATCTGGTCCTCTTTGAGAAGCAACATACTCTGCCACTCAACCCTCATCAGAAGGAGACCAGGGGGGCAGGAGCAACAGCCCCGAGCAGGGCACCTGGGATTAGAACCCAAGCCTCCAGCAGGTGCAACTGAAGCCAAGCTCTCCATGTGTCCTCGTTTCCCTGGGCCCAGCCTGCTGCCCCATTTTTTTTTAAAGGAAGAGATTAAGGGTCCAGAGTTTGTCTGGCTTGTCCAAAGCTGGTGACCAGTCTCCTCAAAAGCAACCCTCTACTTGCTGGAGGTGGAGTAGCATCTCATCTCGCTCCTGCCCGGAAGGGAAAAAGCCACTCCTCAGAACTCCCTCCAGGACTCTTCTCCACGTGCAGGAGTCCATGAGAACTTGAAGAGTGATCCCTAATGAGAAGTAGAGTCCCTGACACTGACATCAGGGACACAAAAGACAAGCAGACCTCATAAGGCCTCATACGTATGTTGTATATATCAACATTAGATCATATACTTCTATCCAGTCACGTTCCGTTTTGTTCCCACAGTGTAAAACCACAGCTTTAAAAAAAAAAAAAAAATGCAGAGGTTTACCATTTCTTCCATTCTTCATTTCCTTTCAAGGCTCCTAGGCTTCATAAAATTTCTGTAAGATAAACGCGTATGCTTTTCTCTTTGTTAATCATTTTGTCGCAGAGGCCTCAGCCATGACCACAGGATGGATGAGAAAGGGTATTTCTTTTCTCCTGCAGCGCTCACACACCCAGGGCCTCCCAGCCCTTGCTGTGTAAGGCGTCACCATGTAATGGTAGATAGACAGTTGTCGACAGAGCCACATACAAAGGGAGGCCACCGCCAGGCGGCAGAGACAAAGTGTAAGGAAGCCAAGTGCAACCAAAGAGCCCCTTCCTACCACTCACACCATTACTATTAGCCCCAACCTTCATTTTCCAGGCTGCAAGCCCTTTCCATAG
This sequence comes from Mus pahari, assembly GCF_900095145.1. Taxonomy (NCBI): domain Eukaryota; kingdom Metazoa; phylum Chordata; class Mammalia; order Rodentia; family Muridae; genus Mus; species Mus pahari. Next base: position 101,996,135 of record NC_034590.1, read on the forward strand.
GGTTAGGGCGCCCTCTAGCCCCTCCTAGCGAATGCACAGGTAATAGTCGCCCCAGTGCAGTTGCCCCGGCTAGGGTACCAGGTCTTCTGCACCGGGCAACAGGATGGGCATCGATCGGGTGCACTGGGCGACAAGTGGGTGAACATGATTCACACCCCTTAACCAGTCAAAAGGCCGGAGGCCCAGAGCACATAACAGGCGAGACAAGGGAGAACCCAGACCTGAACGGTCACGGCGCCGCAGAGGGAATTGTTTCGGCATTTTTTCAATTGTTTTCAAAGAGTGCATTCAGTCTGCACGCTAACAACCAAATTTTGTAAAAGTACGGAAGTCTGCAGCCAAGAAGATACGCAACCAAGGTGCAGCAAAGGACAGAGAGCCCTGGAAGAAAACAATTTAACACCACCCCTGAACAGTCCCGCCCCCATTGCCTGCACCCTTCGGCTCCTGGCCCCACCCCCTGGTCTCAGCGCCGGCTCCCTCCCTGCGCGCACGCGCGTCGCGGCTGAAACCTGAGCAATGCTTTGCCGGCAGTGCCCCCTGCTGCCCAAGTGCGTCTTCGGCCTCCCCTACCGGTGCTTAGCTCTAAGTCTGACTCAAGATAGCTACCGCTGAATCCACATCCCTAACTACTATCCAGAACGCGGAGCTCCCTCTCCGCAGAAATGGACCATTTTTTTCCCCCCAGGAAAACTGACTACAAAGAAAACTAAGTCATCAAGGGAATCTTAAAACCCAAGATGGGAAGTGGAAATGTCACTGAAGGTGGTGGGTACTTTCTGGCAGGTTCCTCCAAGAAACCTACTAGGGTCTCAGTCTGGCTCCCTTGTGAGTTTATAAGGTGTGTAAGAACCAACTGGCCCTGGTTCCCATTAGCTAGGAGCTCAGACTCACAGGGCATCCAACTCCACTTTAAAAAATACTGGGCAGCGTGGATGACAGAAAGCGGCCCTAGTTCGCCTGCTTTCATAAAGAATAGACAGGAGTGAACTGGCCTGAGGTCAGCCTAGCTCAAAACAAAACTGAAGCTGGCCTCGATCCTCATAGTCATCAGGGCACCGGGCCAGGCTCCTACCACAGCTGTGTGCCCTCAAGCTCACGAGTTCTGTCTGAGCCTATACACTCCAAAAGAACATACCTGGGGCAGAGGCAGCCCCACAGACAGGGCCGCCCCAGTTTTCTCTAGGAAAAAAAAAAAAAAACTTGGGAGTTCATACACTGTTTGCATATACATTTTGAAGTTAGTTTCATTGTGTTACTATAAAATATAAGGCTTAGAACCCAGGAACCATAAATTAGTGATTAAGGCAAACCAGATTAGGGGCTGTTATATTAGTAACCCCTCACCTACCACCTGCTAGCCCAGGGGGGGGAATCCTACCATGATCAGCAGGTTTCCACATGTGATGCTGCCAGTTTATATGAAACCTGACATCTATGGCAAGCTGTCAGAGCTTAGACTGAACTACTTTAACCTAAGTTCTGCTCTTAGGGTTCAGATAATGACACTGTAAAAATACAGCTTTTAGGGCATGCTAAAAGTAAAAGCACTTGCTACTCTGCAGAGAACCTGGGTTCAGTTCCCAGCACACACAGAGGGCAACTCACAACCTCCTGTAACTCCAGGAAGATCCAACACCCTCTACTTGCCTCCTGAGGTACCTACACGCATGTGGTACACAAACATACACTCAGGCATATGCACATATACACATAAAATAAAAATAACTTTTCTTAGGATAAGCATGGCTAGTGTCCACCCAAGCACAGAGAGGTTGAAAACTCTTTACCTGAATTAAGAGCAGATCATAAAAAGGTGTCCGCATGCCCACCCAGGAGCCTCATAGCTCCTCTCATGAAAGACACCAGAAGAACATGACACAGCTACATGGACTTCCATTGCAGACTCTCTATCTGTTATGGTCTGCGAACTCCTGCATGCAACTGTGCACACACATGTGCATGTGGAGGCGTGTGTGCACACACATACACACACACACACACA
>NC_034590.1:101998214-102008508 GCF_900095145.1 Mus pahari
CTCTCTCTCTCTCTCTTTGGTTTTTCAAGACATGGTTTCTCTGTATAGCCCTGGCTGTCCTGGAACTCACTTTGTAGACCAGGCTAGCCTCAAACTCAGAAATCCGCCTGCCTCTGTCTCCTGAGTGCTGGGATTAAAGGCCTGCGCCACCACACCCGGCACACCTGCTCTCTTAATCTTCCTTGGTTTCTTCCAGGTAACCCTTTCCCCCTATGTTGCCCTCCACCCAAGGTCTTATCCTTACCTACCCTAATGCAACTTATAAAGACCAGATGCTTCGTGAACAGTTAAAAGGAACAGGTTGATGCAAAGGGGCGAGCATCATTTGCAAGTTAATAAAAATAAAAGTTGGGGTGGGAAGCTAATAAAACTCTGAAGCAAGCTATTCTACACACGTGGAGCCATGGAAGAAGTCCTAGCGTGTATGTGAGTTTTTCCTCATAGGAATAAGCTGCTATTGTGTATTTATTATTCACCACAATGGCTCCCACTGGCATTTTAAAGAATCTCTTCCCCAAACTAGAAATGAATTGAAATGCTTTTACATACATGAGGGGCATCTCAGCCATGCTCCGGAGACATAGGAGTGGTAGTGCCAACCTCCAGCCCCAGGGACACCTAGAATGCCCCTGCCTCCTCAGAGCCTAGGCCTGCCTGCTCCGGGCATTACTGCTACCTATTTCAGTGAGTCAGGCAAATATCCCTTCCTAAACCTTGCTTTCCCCATCTGTAATTGGAGGTAACCACACCTGTGACAAACATTAACATATCTGGAACAGTGCCTAGCACAGACTGCTTGATAAAAGCAATTTCTCTGAACCAGTGCCAATCCTCAGGACCAGCCAAGCAGAACTTCATAAACATTTTGTCCAATAAATATGCCTACTAAGAAGCCCCATAAGGTCAGGGTCTGTGGGCCTCACTCACCAGTGGCCCCTTAATGGCAACTCAGAGCCTGGCATGACTGAATGGATGACACCTTGAATTTTATACTTAAACACCCACCTCGAAACACCTTGTTTAACTCTTACAATCCCCTGTGGATATATGCTCTCCTGACACCGAGGTCCCAGCTCCAGAGATTGCAATGTAACAGAGAGATGGGATGAGAGGTCCGGTGACTGAGAAGTGCAGCATTGTGTATGAAGGCCCAGGAAGTTGGTGTTCCTGTAGGAAGTGTGTGTCCACACATTGGGGATGCTCCAAGGCCCTTGACACCAATGCCGGTTTCATCTGGCGCATTATTCTAGGAAAACCAGAGGTCCTCATCCAACCTCAATGTTGTCTTGTAAGCCAGGTTACTCTGGGAGGTGAGAATCCAAACCACACGTCCTCGGTGACAGGGTGAAGGGAGTGGTGTGCTAAGTGGATGCCCCTACCTTCTAGGTGGATATTTCTTCTCTACTCGTGGTGATGGAAATGAGAATTGACCCCCACAGATTCAGGCATTCGAGCACTAGGTCCCCAGTTAGTAGTACTACTCGGAGAGGTTATGGGGAGGTACAACCCTGCTGGAGGAAGTATGTTGCTGGGGACAGGATCTGAAAACCTCAGCTCACTTCATTTTACTCCCTGCTTCATGCTCCAAGTTAAACGTGCGGTGGCACATATCCTTAATCCCGGCACGGTGGCACATATCCTTAATCCCAGCACGCAGGAGGCAGGGGCAGGAATTCAAGGTCAGCCTGGTCTACAGCGTGAGCTCCAGACCCTATCTCATAAAACAACAACAGCAAACATATGTGCTCTCTCAGCTCCCTGTTCTGCCTCCTGCTGCTAGTCCTTCCTAATGATGGCTCTGAGTTCTTTGGAAATGTAAGCCAAAATAAACTTTCTTGGTTCTTGATCGTGTTTTTTGTTTTTTTTTTATTTTTTTATTATTTTTTTATTTATTTTTTATCATGGCTACAGGTAGCTAGTTAATCCTCAGTGAGGAGGTAAAAAGGTAATTGAGTCACGAGGAATATCCAATATAGCTAACTAGATGTCAGCAGGCTTGAGAGTTATGGGGGATGGACCCTTCCATAGTCAGCAGCTTGTAAGGTGAAACTGCAGGATTCTGGTTAAAACTCGAAAGATCTGAGTCATATCTATCTATCTGTAAGTGGAGACATAACATTCTGCACTACCAAGAAGGTCATAAGACCTCTGTGTGGCCAGAGGCTTTCTGGTAAGGAACAGGACATTCTGTTGTCCCCTTCCTACGTAACAATCTAAATGTTCCTGCCAATCACTCAGACAGGAAAAAGGCCCTTCAGGAAAAGCTGTCTCTCCTAAAGACTTTAGACATAGTATAAAGCCTATCAAAAATGTAGATTGGAATCTCAGTCAGTACTATTTATGTAACACGTACAAAAGCCTTGGCTTCAATCCCCAGAACCACCTCAGGAGATAGAGACAGAAGGGTCAGATGCCCAAGATCATTCTGGTGTACACAGCAAGTCTAAAGCCAACCTGGGCTACATGAGACTGTTTTAGTCAATAAATTTTAAAAATATAGGCCATTACAATGGATCTTTCCCCGACCTTGCCTACTCACTCTTAAAGCTTCTCTATTCTAAACTATCTTCTACACCAAGTTTTTGTGTCTCCTCCAAATTCTCTCAGCCCAGATCACAGGGCCTGGACTGCCTCTCCCCATCACAGTGCAGCCAGCCCTTCCCCCACAGCTAGCAACTTAACCACTACAGCTCTCTCCAGAGAATGGGAAGTGCAGTTCTGAGGCCCCATCTGTGAAGAGCCACTGCCTAGCCTTGGCTGCTGTGGTAACAAGAGATCTGGATGTTACAGACAAAAAGCTGATGCTGCCTCTGGTCTCGGTAGCAGCCCTCTTGCTCCAATGCCTGCAGCTACCTAATGTCCCCTTGATGATTAGATGCAACTTATGAAACGGATTGCTAAGTCTGACAGCCCTCTAGTCTCCACTAAGACTAAAGCTAGGACTGTCATATCTGAAGTCTCTAAGCAGTTCCAAGCACCCTACCTGAGATCCTGTTGATATATTTTGTGAGCATGTTTTTTACTTTGTTTGGACTATAAAAGTGCACGTGATCTCTTCCACCGTGGCACATGTCATCCAGCCTTTATCACTCTTCCAAAGGCAGGTCCCACTCATTCTCCTTATGAGAAACATCAGGCTCTAAGACACAAGAGTTTTGATGAGCCAAACCACTAAGCAACTTCCTTCCCTAGGATTCACTAGCAGTTTGCTCAGCACTGCAGAACTGGCTGCCCTGGGCATGTGGGTGGCAACAGTAATTTAAGTATGCCGGGTGACTGACTGCTCCAGGACTCAGCCTGGCAGGTTTTCTATGGCCTGCTTCCTTTTCAGCAATCCCAGGGCCATCAGACCAAGGCCTGGTTTGCCTGGAGTTCAAAGCTTTCTACTTCCCGAGTCTCCTACACACAACCATGCTTTCCTCTCTTCCAGCTCAAGACTATGGTGGCCTTCTAAATTTGGCCAGGAGATTCATTTGCCAAGTCCACCTAGTCTTCAGGCCTCTTCTGAAGACTCTCTTAATGCATGATCACAGGTCCTAAGGCAGTCTTTCCATCTCAGAGAGGAGCTGCAGAAAATGCAGAATCACACACACATGCAGACACACACACACACACACACACACACACACATACATGGAGAGTTGTCAGGCACAGCCACTACTGAATGTAAAAGATCATCCCCTTTGCAGAGGCGAGGTGGCCCATGCCTGAAGCCCCAGCTAGTTGGGAGGCTGAGACTGAGCCAGGAGGATTGCTTGAGCCCAGGAGTCCTGGGCTATAGTGCTCTATGTTGATCAGGTGACCACAATAAGTTCAACATCAATATGGTGACCGCCTCAGGAACAGGGGACCCCCCAGGTGGCCTAAGGAGGGGTGAACGGGTCCAGGTCAGAAAGTTCATCCCCTTTGAAACACAAGCACGTTATAGGAAGTTATTACACAAAACACACCAGAGAAAAATGAAACAAAATTTAAATATAAATAAATAAGTAAATATATTCACATCATTGAACAGATATGAACTGGTCATAGCTTTATTTAGAATAAGAAGCCTGAAACACACCCAGTGATCTCAATAAGAGATGAAATGCCAGTCATCAGGATGAAATAATACACTGATTATTACCAAAATGGAAATACAAAATACTCTGTTGGTGTAAAAAGAAAAATTAAACTTTATTCAAAGAAATACTGAAAATAAATGTTTTACAAATTGCAATTAAGCACTTAAAGTATAATTTAGTAATGAATTCTCAGAATCTATATAATACATTCTGGTGTTGGCCAATGAAAAGTTTACTTTAAACTAGTATTTTACATATGCTTAACCTTCAATCACCTTAACATTCATTGATTATAATGATTTAACTGCACAAGGTTAAGCTAGTTTCTTCTGTAGTATCTCAGAAATAACTTCTTAATACAAAACATTCACATCAGCAAGGAAATTGTAAAAACGCACATAATAGACTGCAGGACTTGATTTGCAGGCTGTACACAGATGGATCTGTTTCTCCTTAGAAAGTTCCCACACAGTCAAACCTCAACAAAGAGATGCCTCTCGCTCTCACTCTTCTGTCACACAGCCACCTGCAGGTTCCTAGGTGTCACTCTACTATGTATCAACTAATATATATATATATTCAAAAAATGCCTTTTAGGAGACAGAATCTGGCCATTGCAAGCTGAGTTTCACAAGATCCCTGTCTGAAGATGGCTCCCTGGAGTTCCTACTCTCAGAAGGACAAGATGGTCTTGTTGATGATCTCCACTGACTCCCGGATCTCATCCTCCTTGATCACAAGTGGAGGGGCAAGCCTGATGATATCACCGTGGGTTGGCTTGGCCAGAAGCCCATTATCTCGAAGTCGCAGGCACACCTTCCAAGCATCACAGTCTACAAGAAAAATGGTCACAATGTATGAGCACCCTGTCATAGGCACAGCCAGTGCAGCCTCACCAGAAAGTGTCCCCAGTGTCAGGAAAAGAAGCTCTAAGTCACTGCATGACTCGAGAGGCTGCCTTACTGGTTTCTTGGCAAGCACATAGGTTTGAATGACACGTTTAGACTGTTACAGGCAGAACGCCCTTGTCTGCAGTGCTTGGGGCCAGAAAGGCTCCTTCCAGACTCAGGAATGTTGGCATATACAGAAGGAGAGGATGTATTTCAGAAAAGGGGCTACGTAAACATGAAACTCATATTTCACCCTGGCACAGTCTAAAAGTAATTTCATACAAGATTCTTAGAGCCCTACATTTTGGTTATGGCCTGTCCCCTGGGGTCAAGTAAGGGATTTTCCTCTGGTGTGAGGGTTTAAGTCAAAACCTTTCAGAATTGGGAATGTTTCCACTTCTCAAATTAGGGGTGCCTAACATGCAACCATGGGGAACTAATGTGAAAGAACTTGGGTAGGAGACATAAAATGAGCCCTGCACACTGCCCAGATGACCCACGGAGCCCTGCACGCTGCCGAGATAGCCCACAGAGCCCTGCACACTGCTGAGATGGCCCACGGAGCCCTGCACACTGCTGAGATGGCCCACGGAGCCCTGCACACTGCTGAGATGACCCACGGAGCAGCACACACTGCTGAGACGACCCACGGAGCCCTGCACACTGCTGAGATGGCCCACGGAGCCCTGCACACTGCTGAGATGGCCCACGGAGCCCTGCATGCTGCTGAGATGGCCCACGGAGCCCTGCACACTGCTGAGATGGCCCACGGAGCCCTGCACACTGCTGAGATGGGCACACCTCCTGAGCATGCACAACTAAGCATCACCACCCAGCAGTGACTCTCAAGCACTGCCCAAGTCCAGCCCAAGTCAGTCAGATACTTGTAGTTCCTTTCTCAAAGTTCCTCTGTTGGAATCACTGCTTTAAAAGAAGGGCTAACCCAAGAAAACCAGCAGGGTGCCCTGGAGGGTGATAAGTGATGTGAGGCACACAAAGAAGCCTCAAGCCTCCATTCCTTATTATCAACATCAAAGTCATTCCTTTTATTCCTCCTGCTGCTTTTATGACTTCTACAGGATGTACAAAGTCTTCAAGTGAGGGGAAAAGATTAACAGAAGATAGCCAGAAATTGCAAAGAGCTGCCTAACTAACAGAGACAGGAAATAAAAATGTCTGCAAAGAATAAACACTTGGTTAAATGAGTTAAACATGCCTTCCTGTTGGAAAGATCAACATTTAAGATAACATTAATACAATTGGGTCATACTTTGCCTAAATGGCTTAGCCAACTATCTAATCAATTGTTAGAGGACTGCCCTAACCATAGTCTTTGAAAGGGCTCTCCACACAGTGTATTGTGGCTGGTACCTTTGGTTTCTCTGATGACGATGGCATTTAGCAACCCTTTCCCTCTCACTGCAGTCACAACGTCAGAGGGCAGCTTCATGAGCTCCTTCCTCAGGATAGCGCCCATCTTGTCTGCATTCTCAGCAAGATTCTCCTCTTCTAAAACCTGTTTTAAATATATATATATATATATATATATATATATATATATATATATATATATATATATATATATACCAATAAGTATCCTGGAACAACCCATGTAAAGCTGCAAGCAAAATGCCTGTGTGATGAAACAGAGACCCAAGTGATGTCCCCTGCATGTGCTTTTCATTTTCAGGGCTTGTATTAATTTCTAGCTAAACAGATACAACCTCAGAGCCTTGCTTTAGTCACAAATCCATTGTCAATCAGTCTTCGTGGCAAAATAAAGATTACAATTCACTTAATGCAACTTATAATACAGTTATTATCTGAACATCTCAATGAACTTAGTATAACTTAGCTTTAAACTGTAATAGAATTGCCTTTTCCCTGCCCCTAACATATTACTATACCTTATGTCTACTTCCTGGACTGGTTTCAAACTTGTGATTGTCCTGCCTCTCAGCTTCCCTAGTGCTGGGATTACAGGTGTGTACCACCATTCCTGATTTCATTTCTATCTATGTGGTACTAAGGAATCAAACCCAGAGCCTTACTCTTTCACTGAACTAAGACCACCAGTCCTCAAATCTGCCATCTGAAAACCAATAGGGAAGACAAGTTTGTGGTCACCTGTAATCCTATCACTTGGGCAGCTAAGGCAGGAGGATTTCCAACTGTCTAGCTTGGGCTACATGGTAAATTCTAGGCCAGTATCAACTACAATGAAACCTTGACTTATGTATAACAAACAGACAAAGAAGGAAAAAAAAAAAACAAATCTTGCCGTTAAACACAAGGGGCATACATAGTAGGTGGACAGTAGCCAGGTGACAGACTACAAACTCAAGAAGCCCAGAGGAGTCCAGTCTATGACACAAGGCAAAAAAGTTAACTTACTATTTGAGAATGCCTTGCCCCTAAAACCTTCCCTCTGTACTTCATGTTCTCTAGCACTTGGCAAACTTACTAAACTTATTATGCCAGAACTTAAATTAAAAATAACTTCAACACTACTTAAAGTAGCTATCATTCAGCCATATCTGTTTTCACCTCAAGAGCCGCAATGGCAATTCGGCAGCCTAGTGGGTTTCCGCCATATGTGGAGCCATGCTCGCCTGGTTTAATGGTCAACATTATCTCATCGTCACACAACACTGCAGACACCTGAAAGACAGAATCCATCATGTTACTCCTCATATTCTCAGCACACCAGGGACACAGATACTCCTATACTGCTGATATGAAATCTCTGTAAGGCTTCAACCCAAAGTTTACATCTGTCTCCTGACTCTCAATCATAACCCAAGACAAAACATTACAAATGCATTAAACGCACTTCAATTGCACAAAACAATATAGCACACACATTTAGAACTAAAAGAAAAAACGTTTTTATTACTATTTTGTGTGCACAAGATATTTTGTGCACATGCATGTCTATGTACCACTTGTTTGCAGTGCAAGCCAGAAGAGGATGTTGGATCTCCTGGAACTGAAGGTACAGATGGCTGTGAGCTGCTATGTGGGAGCTGGGAACTGAACCCAGGTCCTCTGGAAGAGCAGCCAGTGCTCTTAACCACTTAGCCATCTCTGCAGGCCAAGCAAAGCTGTTTTACAAGATTACAGTCCTTTCTAAAATACTCTACTTAGAAAACAAACTTGGCCACTGTCTGCAAGAAGACAACTCAGTCTACTCGGCAGGAACAACTATCTTTCAAAGTCCTTTTATGCCACATCAATTACTAGCTCTGGATATAAACCCCCCAAAAAGAACAAAATGCCCCCATCTTTATGTTCCTTGTACAAGGTTTTAAACAACTAGTGATGCCAGCTTCTGAAGAGTGGGAGTGGAGACTTCTGAGGGGAGATGCTTCTGTCCAATCAAATGCCACAGTGCATCCCAAGGCACACACTCCACGTGGTTCCAGGTGGCCTATATCACACGTGGCCAAATCAAACCACCTAAAAGGCACCCCAGCCACAGTCGGCAGAGGAGAGAACAGAAACAAAAGGGCATGGCACTTACAGGGTATAAGCCTCCAGAAAGCGCCTTCCCAAGAAGAACCATGTCGGGTCTGACATTCTCATGATCCACAGCTAGCCATCTACCAGTTCTGGCCAATCCTGTCTGTATTTCATCAGCAATAAACAGGACCTGGGAGAGACAACAGGCAGCCCAACTGTCATTCTCATGTACTGATAAAACACAGACCATCACTATTTCAGTCTTCCCACTAAGAGTCATTCTGACATACCCTACGTGAGATCTAGGAGGAGGTTTTCAGTACCCGCACAATTCAATGGTATCCTATGAAACTGTTTCCTGTATCAGGCCAATACCTCCCAGTGGCCCACGAGGCACTGTTCTGCATGGCAGAATGGCACGTGTGCAAACATGAAGAGTTTGCAGAGCTTTAATGGCTGTAATAACACTCTCAGAACAAATTCACATAATTAATGCTTATACAATTATCAAGTATTTCCTAGAGTTCTCATTAGTGAGCAAAATATACTGTTAGCTTTGGTGGAAGAAAGAGGAGACAAGCTATAAGGGCTGGGGTGGAGGGAGACAAGGCAGGGCTTGAGAAGGATCAGAAGAGTGAAAGCCTCCTGGAGGGGAAGAGGGAATCGCAGCAAGAGCCCGATGGCTGCAGCCTCAGCAGCCCACAGCCCGGCATCTCTCCAGGATTCTAGACACTGAAAAGTGAGCTTCCACAGAGGGTGCAAAGCACTTGAGTAGTGGAACTCATCATTTAGCCTGTCAGCAGAGTCCAAACAAGTGCAGGCGAGCCTGGCCTCACTGTAAAGTGCGTGGGACAACCTGGTGCCTGGTGCAGAGTTCCCGAACTCCTGTCAGGTATCCTGGATCCGGAACAATAACGCCTGCTTCACCCTGGATGGGCTCCACCATGAAGGCAGCGACATTTGGATCCTGAAGAGCACGCTGTGAAAGAAATGGAGGGAGTTTTAATAGCTTCTGTTCTACTCTGTTTGGCAACTGAAATAAAATACTTCCTGTTAGGAATAGATTATGCGGGACGGGAGAGGTGGCTTAGGTGGCGGGACTTGTTGCTTGGGGGATCTGGGTTTGACTCCCAGCACCCATATGGTGCACATATACATGCAGGCAAAATACTCAAAGTAAACAAATAAATCTAAAAAAAAAAATGATGGGGGCAGGGGTAATGATGATGATGGTGGTCCATGCCTGTAATTCCAGGACTCCAGCATGCTGGGTTTACAGGCATATACAATTACTATAAGTAAAATCTAGGTCAGGAGCGAGAGACAGCTCATCAGTTAAGGGAACTGGCTACTCTGGCAGAAGTCCCAGGTTCCATTCTCAGCACCCACATGAGGGCTCACAATTGCCATTAAGTGTAGTTCCAGTGCCCTTTCTGGCCTCTGTCACCACTACATGCACATGGCACATCTGCATGCAGGCAAACACTCAAACCATTAAAACAAACAAACAACTAAGTGGCCTGTTAAAGCCACTTTATGAGTTTTTTGTTTGTACAAAAGTACTCAGCTTGGAGATAGGATATACCTCAGTGGTACAGCAATTGCCTAGAAACTACAAGCCCTTGGGTTCTTTCCCTAGAACCACAAATAACGTACTACAATTTACAAGTCTAAAAAAAAAATCTATCTAGGCCAGGAGTGATGGTACATGTCTTTAACCTCAACACTTAGGCCAGCCCAGTATACATGCTGTGTTCCAGGCCAGTCAAGGGTTCAAAATAAGAAGAAAAAAAGAAAAGGCAGTAAGGCAGGTAAGAAGGAAGGGAAAGAAAAAAAGATAGAGGAAAAACATAGACTATCTCAAAAGACAGAGATATA
>NC_034590.1:102008682-102024836 GCF_900095145.1 Mus pahari
GGAGGGAGGGACAGAGAGAGAGAGAGAGAGAGAGAGAGAGAGAGAGAGAGAGAGAGAGAGAGAATGAATGAATCTAGTAATTAATGGGTACTACTCCAGTAGTTACACTCTGAGCTGGTGAGCTGGCCAGCTGCCCTAGTACTGGATGACAAGAGCAGATCCCCCTGCGCTGTACATTAACTGCCCAGTACTGAGAATACAACTGACTTCAGCCTAACTTAAGAATTTTCAGATTCGTGTAACTTTGCTCATTGAAGTGTTAGGGGTCAAGCCCAGGACCTCTCACATGCTGTTTTACCACTGAGCAACCGCCCCTGCATTTTTGGTTTGTTTTGGTTGGTTGGTTGGTTTGCTTTGTTTGTTTGTTTGTTTACTGTGCCTAAGTGTTTTTCTACTATGTAAGCATGTATCTGCACCACAAGCATGCCTGTTGCCCAAGTGGCCAGTGTTAGATCCACTAAATTGGCATTAAAGAAAGTTATAAGCTGCCACATAGGTGCAACGAACTGAACCTCTGCAATAGCAGTATGTGACCTTACCCACTGAGATCTCTCTCCAACACCCTCATTAATGTATTTTTAATTCACATATTGAACAGGTAATAATTAATCCAAAATAATTTCCAGTTGCTATGAGCCAAGTGCCATAGCCACCCTGATGTACCTCCAGTGCAGGCAGATCGTTATATGGGATGGTTTCAAAGCCTGGCATGAAGGGTCCAAAGCCATCGTAACTGGTTGGATCTGTGGAACTGGAGATTGCAGATAGCGTTCGACCCCAAAAGTTTCCATCTAAAAGGAAAGACAAACAATGATTATTCCAAAGAAACCCACAAGTACTACCCTACAAACGCCTTGGGAAGCCTAACTAAAAAGGCAAATCTCTACAGTACCTTCCTCAGACCCATTCCAACTGAAGCCCAACAACTGAAGCATTCAAAGCAGGGTTCCTAGACAGACAAGGTACATTTACAATAGGAAACTGAGAAAAAGTATCCACCATAGAGATTAGCAGTTCCCTTCTGATAACCCAATACTGCAAGCTACCTACTCAACAGAACGCATTTCCAAATTCACGGATAGAAAAAATATTCAGACAATCCAAATACTTTCCACGCTGCCTTCCTTGACATTATAATCCTCTACAAAACTTAAATGAAATAGACAGCTGCCTTTCCTCAGGATCACATTTTTTTTTCTATTAATAAATTAATAAATGTGGCTGGGAGCCACAGGAGGTCAAGGAGTACTCCAGGACAAGAGCTAGACAGGTCATTAGCCTGGGAGCTGCCTGTCCTCAGAGCTTGGACTCTAATAGAAAGCAAACACCCTAACATCAGCCAGCAAAGCAGACAACTACAGCGCTGCAGATGGAGTGAAACTCAGCCAGGAACGATAGCAGAGAGAATGGGAACTCATCACACTAAGAACGGCAACACCACCTACGTCAGCAGCAACTCAATTACTCTTGCAAAAGCCTCTGTCACCCGAGTTAGACTCAGGAGTCAAGCCATCCTTTTCTCATCCACACACAAGATCATATCTTTAAGCTAACCAGCACTGATGGGACCAGGAGCCAGGCTGTTCTGCTTTCCCTAGTCCCAGGGATCTCATCCTGTAGCTCACTCTGCAGGATATAGTCTTTTACTGTCATTCTAGCCTCTGTCAATAGGATGCAAAAATATCTTTACACCCTTAGCTAGTATGAAAGAGACTAGAAAGCTATAATAGAAATCATGTTTGTTTATAATAGCCAGCTAGGATACCCACAACTAAAACATAAGATTTTAAAACGGTAACTTATAGTTAGTAACTTACAGTAACATACAGTGACTCCTAATGAAGACAAGCTTTGCTGATGGGTTAAGCCACACCCTTTTCTAAATATTTCAGAAAAGTGGAACCTTTCCCAATTCTCCTTTTCTGTCTCTTCAACGCTGGCAAGAGCCTAACTATACGATCTCTGCTATGTTAGGCTTTTTCCAGTTTGGTACAGCCCTCTTATCTGCTCCATAGGTGCTCACTGGCCATGTAGCTGGCCTGCATGCCAGCTCAATACAAACAGCAAGGTTTCCTGTGTTCCTCTTCTACGTCCCTGCCTGAGGCAGCTGCAGGATTTACAGCTTGTTTACCCTATGTGCTAGAGTTTTAAAAACAAAATGGTAAGTTATAGAATCATGTCAACATTTCTTCTGATCATAATCTGTTGCCTCAAATACAAATTGCTTCTAACAATAACTTTATTATGCTATAGGATTTATAATTTAACTGTATGTATTCACCAGACAAAACAAGAATGGATTCTGACCACAAAACTAATACATAGTATTTTTAACTAATATCAAAACTTTAAAGTCAGACCCTGTCATTTGAATATCGCACAAAAGTTATCAAAGTCACATTTTATCATCCCAACAAACTATACGTCTCCTTAACAAGAACTCAAAAGTATTCCTTCTCAACCACTCTCAGAAGTGTAACAAGGGCAGCTTCAGGCTTTCTGTTCCTGACAGCTTCTAAGAACACAGCACAGGGCACACTCAATATCAGGACTAAAATCCTGGCCACAAGCCAAGCACAGTGGCACAGACCTTTAGTCCCAGCACTTGAGAGGTGGTAGCAGACAGATCTCTATGAGCTTGAGGCCAGTCTGGCCTGCATAATGAGTTCCTGGAAAGCCAAGACTGCCCATAAATAAATAAAACCCTGTCTCAAAAAACAACAAAAATGTTGGCCACCAATGTTCAATTATAGAATGCTTATATAGGAAACACAAAGCCTTCAAAACTTAGCACCAAAAATAAATTCATTAATTAGTTAATTAATTAAAGCAAAACAAACAAAAATGTAACAAGAAAACAGGTATGAAGAGAATCTGTTAAAATGAGAAATTAAATCAAATAGCCACTTACTTTAAGAAGGGAAGATTAAGGAGTCAAGAAAGAAAAATCTCGAGCTAGGGATGTGGCTAAGGAGTGCACTATATTGGCATCCATCAGACCTTAGATTCATTCCACAGCATCACAAAAGGAAACTCTCATTCATGTAGAAATAACTTAGAAATCTAAAAATATTTCAGAGGGGAAATGAGGAAAGGGGATAACATTTAAATGTAAATAAAGAAAATATCTAATAAAAATTTTTAAAAATATATATTATGAGAAAAATCTTTAAAACTGAAATAAGTAAACAATAAACAATAAAAATATTCTTATAACAAAAAAAAAGAAATCTAAAAGGAATTCCCTCATTAGCCTTTATAAAACACTCCATAAATAATGTCTTGTGTAAATGATACCATCAACACTGTAACATTTAAATTTACATACCAGCAAAAACAATCTTCGCTTTGTATTTCTGGATGCCTTTCACGGTGTAGCCCCAGCGACGAGCGAGCTTACATGCAGTCTCTCCAGCCTCCACTCCTATTGTAAGGAAAATACTCACATTTGACTAATGCCAACTATCAAATAAAATAAGCTTAGCATGTGATACACAACCTAATCCCAGTCACTTGAGACATTTAGGTGGGAGGAGTGTAAATTCAGGGCCAGCCTAGGTGACAAGGTGAGATGCTCAATAAATACAAGTAAAGAAACAAATGACTGGTTGTTGGGAATGCATTACCTGTATTCATAGGGAGAACTTTGTTATAGTTGAAAAGCTTGGTGATGTACTCCTCGTATTCACCAAGAACATTGTTGTAGAAAGCTCGAGATGTTAACGTCAGCTTGTCCACCTGACTCTTCATGGCATCTATGATCTTTGGGTGGCAGTGTCCTTGGCTGACAGCACCATAAGCACTCAGGAAATCGAAGTACTGCCTGCCTTCCACATCCCACATATAAATGCCTAAAATAGAGGAAAAGAAAAGAATGAGAGTCTCTGTATGCCACAAGATCCCAAAATGAAGACTGACTTCTTAAGCCTTCTAAACACCTATATATGGTACTCTACTTATTCCTATGCTTAAATGGTTTAGTGCAAGCCTGCTGACTTTGATTCAGAAAGAAATCTTAAAGCTATATTTTATCTAACTAACTCTTAATAAAACAGTATTAAAAGGCTATAATTGTGTCATAAATTTGGGGGCGGGGTTTAGTGGTGAATAAGCACATAGAAACATACTCAACAGTGAAAGTGTAAAATCTAACCTGAAGCCCCATAGCTTCCATCCCAAGCAGCTAGTCTACCAGTAAGAAGTTTACACTGAGATATATAAGCTTCGGTTCTGGTTATTTCAGTGTGTGATGTTATTTTTATTTGCAAGTTTTCTATACTAAGTTTATTTAAAGAGAGAGAGAGAGAGAGAGAGAGAGAAGAAGAAGAAGAAGAAGAAGGGAGGAAGGAAGGAAGGAAGGAAGGTAGGTACGTACGTACGTAGGTAGGTTGGTTGTAACCTCTTTAGCAATTTTAGTCTCAGGAGCCAAAACTTTGAATTTATAAAGAAATTACACAAAATAGACAAAACTCTTGTATAGTATAGACTACAACTGAACATATAACAGGGGTATTTGCAAACCATATACCTGATAAGGACTCAGTATCCAGAGCATAATGATAAACAACAATAAAAGCCACTAGACATGATGGCACATGTGCTCTTGTTAACTTCCTGGTTCTGATAACTACCTGTGTACATAAAAAATAAAGTTCCTGTGGACTCTTAGAGAAGACACAGTAAGTATCTAGGGGGGAAGAGCTAGAAAACAGGGTGTTCATGGGGCCAGGAGTGATGGAGAGAACACAACGAAGAAAAGCCTCAGCTATCTGGGGGAAAAGGAAACATTTTCATATCATCATAACTTTTTTATTATTAGAGTCATGTCTAAATAAAAACTAATTTTGAAAGATTGTCAGTGATGCGCATGCCCATTTCCTCTGCATTCACCATCGTGAGGCTCCCATGGAAGACTGATGGGCACAGGTGCCTTAGTCGCCTAGAAAAAGTCAAAGGAGCCCTATCTGCAAGAGACATTCAATGAGGCTTAAACATGAGAAATACAAAACAACTAATTCTGATAACACATTTCAAGCAAACATGGGGGTGGATTAATCCTAAACATACCTTTTCCTCTTTCCAGGGCTACAGGCAAAGGATGATAATTGTGTGCACCATATTTAGATTCCCGTTCAAAAATGTACTCAGAGGATGGTGGACCTTGCTCTGTCTTCTTCGTGGCAACAGATGTGGCAGAGGCGACTGAGGTGTGGACTCCTCGGCGCAGAGCAGCAATGGTCTGCAGACTTGCTAGTTTAGAAAGCATTGTGTGGGTCCTTCAGAAGTGGGAATGCAGACAGACCTGTCCAAAGTCAGGAGGTGCGGAGAGTGAGAACCTTTCCAGAGTCGACTCCTGTCTGCTCACTAAGTAACTGCCAAGCTTCCACACAGTCAGCAGCCAGCCTTATTATACCAGATGGTGCAGGATTCAGGGAAGATAAGAGGCAGGGCGCCAAGTCAGATGCCACGACTGCCTGCTGGTTGGTCATGAGTCAGGGTGTGGAAAGGAGGGGCTAGGAACCATTTTGTACTTTTTGAAAGTCCAGGGTGGTCTTTTAACTCTGGGTTCAAATGACCCTGTGGAGCTAGGACCACAAGCAGCACCTGCCTCATCCTCTCTCAGTCCCACTCCAGGTCCTCAGGATCCCCACCACCTCTATTCTTTATTCTGCATTTTTGATCGTCCTGATATGTAGGTAGTGAGACAAGTAATAACAAATGCCATCTTAACCTAGATGAAGTAATCCCGGCATTTAGGAGGCAGAGGAAAGCCGATCAACCCAAGTTCCAGGCTAGCCTGGCCTACATAAGTTCCAGACCAGCCTGGGCTACAAGTAGCCTCCTCCTCAAAGCAGAAAGAAGACAGGAGGGGCAGAAAGCTGGAGAGCTAGAGATGGCTCTGCGAGTAAAAGCATTTGCTACTTTTGCAGAAGACCTGGGTTCAGATGTCAGCACCCACATGATGGCTCACAACTATCTGTAACTCCAAGGGATCCAGCACCCTCTTCTGATCTCTACAGGCACCAGACACCAATGTGGTACACATATATACATGCAGGCAAACATTTAGTACACAAAAAAATAAAAATACTCTTTAAAAAATATAGAAACAGGAAAAAAAGTAACTTTTGGAGGCTGGAAAGAGTTTAGCACCCAAACCACACAAGGTAAAACTTGTCATTTAGCAGATATGTAAAACATACGTCAAACTCAGCATAAACAAGGGTAAGAAGGCTGTTTTGCACTTTGTTAAGAGTCTTGAGACCTTACAGTAACAACACATATACAACAAATGACTCATAAGGAATCTATTTTGCTAGGATTGCTGTTTCTATAACCCAGCCGCCTCCCCTGCCACACAACACATTTTAAAAGTATCAAAAAAATCAACTGTTTAAAGGAAAAACAAACAATTAGGACCAAGAGAATACTCAAGCATGAACAGCTAAGTGGGGTATATAAAATCCCAGGCACACCGGTGTAGACTCGTATTATTTACACTTTTCAGGATCAGGCCACTCTCCTAAAGCCAGTCCCTAACAGTGCTCCCCCAACTTCTGTGTGCACAGCTCACCATTCAGATCATGTAAGATCCTGCACCAAATAAGAACATATATAGGTATGATGTCTGGAAGCAGAGAAGGAAAGCATTTTTGGTAAATTCTAGACTAGGGGGAAGTTACCAAAAGCCAGGCACGCTGGGGGTGTCTATATATACAAAGAGCCAATTCATGTTTCAACAGAATTTTCCAACAAGTCAAGCCATGCATGATCTTAGTACTCATGATTGTGCTGCCAAATCAGCCAATTGTAGACTTGGCTAACTTCTCTTTCAACTTGGCTCTCACTCCACACTAAAAACCCAGTGAGGTTCAGGAATGTGCAATCACTAATCAGATCCCAGAACTCTGCTCTGTTTGCCAGAACCGTGCCACTCGTCTTCCTTCCCACGGTCCGACCAGAGTACAGATTGAAAATGCAAGATCTAGAGACTGTCTTGAAGGGGTCCAAGTGACTCCTAAAATAAGATACACAATTATATACTTCCCTAAGGAAAAGGTCTGTTATTTCCACAGCATTTTCTCTCTAACAAATACAAAGCCAGAATCACAAGACTGGAAATGGCAGCTAACAAAATATTTAACTGTACTACAAAGAACCAGTCCTCATCACCAACACTGAGTCTAAGATACTGATTTCTCGTTTCTGCCTAGGCTCTTTACAACCTACACAGTAGATCCTACTTAAACTACTGAAAATTCAGAATGGTATTAACTGCTGCCTAGCAAATATGCATAAAATGTACTTTCTCGGATACTCCTTAGCAGATGCACTTAGATACACACAAGCAAAACACTCATACACAAATAAATCCTTAAAATAAGTCTCTATCAATATAGCAAGGACATGTCTAATTAAGAAAAGAAACAAGAGGCTGGTGAGATGGCTCAGTGGGTAAGAGCACCCGACTGTTCTTCCGAAGGTGCAGAGTTCAAATCCCAGCAACCACATGGTGGCTCACAACCACCCGTAACGAGATCTGACACCCTCTTCTAGAGTGTCTGAAGACAGCTACAGTGTACTTACATATAATAAATAAATAAATCTTTAAAAAAAAAAGAAACAAATATATATATATATATATATATATATATATATATATATATATATATATATATGCATGTTCAACTACGCAAGAGTATTAGGGGAAACTGTTAAAGAGAGGAAACAAAAAGTCACCGAGGCTGTATTTAACTGAGACCAGACAACAAGCAAAGTCAAATAAAAAGAAAGGATCTGGTAAGCTTTGAGGAAACAATGTGGTGTAGAGAGAAGTGCAGTCAGTGCTCCTAGGAGGTGCAGCCTTGGGTCCACCAGGTCACCTGTTCTTAGGGAAAGGCTCAAACTATAAAGACTACTCTTATACTTTTGCCACCAAAGTCTACAGCTGTGATTTTTTTCAATAGGCAAAAAGACACTAAAAAAAATAAAATTAAATTAAAAACCTGGTTATTGAAAAAAATCCTAAAAATGCTTTTAATGGTGTATTTTTACAGGTTGCAATAGGACAGCAAGTGACTGCAGGCGTGGGGGGGGGTGGCTAAGTCAGGAGGGTATCCAGTCCAAGGCTACATTCAGCTGACTCAAAACAAAATAAAGAGTGCAATGGGAAAGAATCTAAAAGGTTATCTTATCTCAACTTACACTGAGTTACCTCCTCAGCTAGAATCTATTTATCTGCTGGGTCCTCTCAATTTCGTTCAGTAGCGTAACAAGAAACATTCAAAATATGAGTAATACTCTCAAGTTCTCTGGATATTTAACTTAACTGGGAAGGCCACAAGTTGCACAGACCATGACAGACCAGAATCTAGTACACACATTTCTATTAATGAGCCCCTGTGTTCAAGTGACTGAGCTTGGTACTGCACGAGAACTATTAGAACAAAATTAAAGAAGGCTTTAAAACAGCCGCCAACAATCTTCTCCTTCACAGGGGCTCGGGAAATGGTAGAAGTATGATAGAAAATCCACAGCCCTTCACAATCCAGATTTAAGTTCAGTCTGCGGCTCTGTGTGAATGTGTCACTCTTTCTGAACTTGGATGAGGTTGAAGCCATTCATGGGGTCTTGTGGAGTCCATGTGAAAGCCTCTGGTTTAGCACAAAGGGGCTATTCATTACTATTCTCTTCTGCTCTAAGTTCATAGGAACACTAGCCAAGTTCCACAGCTTTAAAAAAAAAAACACTGCCAGGATTCTTCAAACTGGATCATTTTTCATTAAAAAATAAAAATGAAATCCTCAGGGACTAAGGATCAGTTTGTAAGTTCTTGCCTAATATATATGAGGCCTTGGAGTCCATCTCCAGTGGGAAATCAACTAGAGAAGCAAAGGCAGGAGGATCAGGAGCTCAAGACCATCCTTGGATACACAAGAAGTTAGAGGTGGGCAAGCATGCTGGTATCTGCCTTTAATCCCAACACTCTAGAGGCAGAGGCAGATGGATCTCTAGGAGTTTATGGCCAACCTGGTCTACATAGTTCCAGCTCAGCCAGGGCTATAAGGAGAGACCTTACCTTAATATGAAAAGAAAAGAAAAGAAAAGAAAAGAAAAGAAAAGAAAAGAAAAGAAAAGAAAAGAAAAGAAAAGAAAAGAAAAGAAAAGGAAAGGAAAGGAAAGAAAAGAAAAAGCAATAAGACAAGAAAATTACCTACTTAAGAGATTACCATAAACTACCAACTTTCTTCTGTGCATAAATACTATACAGATAATTTTTTCCACCTTCTCCCTTTGAATTTACAACAAAAGTCCCTCCTCAACACTTTCAGAATGTTGCAGACTTTTATCACAGATCCTAACACTTCAGGCACTTGTTTTCAAGCAATCCCCACTGTGAACTTAAGTTTGTAAAAAAGGAGTAGTCGACCTTGTCTCAAAAATCACCTCCCCTGAATACCCACCTTCCGCTGGTATTCTCTTGTCTGGCAAGTGGACAATATCCTTACTGAACACACAACTCCTGAGGGAGGCAAGGTAGCAACCAGATAAGCCAGGTAATGAGGCCGCCTATCCTGCATCAAAATAACTCAGCTCTTAGAGGCTGCCTCTCTGTCCTCTTATGGAAACTCATCTTTTCAAGGGTTCAGAGTTGATGCCAGCTTGGTCTACAAAGTGAGTCTGGGACAGCCGGAGCTACCCAGAGGAACCCTGTCTTGAGAAACCGAAGATAGACAAATAGATAGATAGATAGATAAATAGATTGATTATTCCTATTTATTATTTATCTGCTATTTATATTTAGCAGATATAAGAGCCTAAACATAAGAACTAACGAGAGGCCGAGGACTTCGAACACCTATGTTTAATTTCAGGCCACCATTGTTCCCTTCCCCATTAGCTCACAGGAATATTTCCACAATACAGTCTCCATTAAGGGCTGCATTTGGAAGAATTTGTTTAATCTGCCTTGTTAAATAACCTTTTCTTAAATTACTCTAAAAGAACCATCAGTGTAAAGTCATCCAAAAGCCATTGAAATACTCAGCTTGAGAAGTAAATTTGGCCTGGCTCTTGTTAAATATTGACTTTTCTGAGGTAACCATTCACAAATACAACCCTTCATTTTTTTTTTTTTTTTTTGGAAGTTCTGTCAACATAAGCTCTGTTTTATGTAACCAATATTCTGGCTAAAATTCACCTCAAGTGCGTCACTGGCAAACAACTAAAGTAACACTACTGGGAAAGGATTGGACCCACTACACCGCACCCTCCGCACACCTCCGCATCACTGCCCATTCATTACTATTTTTAAAAGTATACAGTTTGGCTCATCCTCAAGAACTCTGCAAAGAGCATAAAATACAAATCCATATAATCATGATAAAAGTAAGACTGGAGGGTAGATAGATGAGAAAGGAAAAAAAATACTTTTAAAATGTGTACTAATTAAATTTTTAGTGGCTGGAAAGATGGCTCAGCAGTTAAGATCATCTATTATGCTTGCAGAAGACCAGAGTTTGGTTCCCAACCACATTCCATGTCACAACAATCAAGAACTGCTCCGGGGGTACGGGATCCCTCTGGCCTCGGATGACGCATTCATTCCTGATCACACACATACAATTTGATGTACAGTTACAAGTTACGTAAAATTAATTTACCTACAGTGACAAGTTTGATTATGAGAATTTAGGGTGGAGAAATCAGTTTATTTAAGTAGCAAAGCCACTTTATTCCAAAACCACTCCTTCTCCCTTAATATATCTTGACACATCTACAAGGTAAATGTATTCCCAGGCGTGCTGTAGGCCTGAGGCAAGATTTGCTGGTAGCAAGAGCTCCCCACAATTAGACTGGAATTTACTGAGGTTCAATAGCTTGTCAAAGGCCTAAGAAGGGGGCTCTTCGTGCAGAGAGCCCTGTGGGCCAATCCTTAGCCACCATCTCATCACAGAGTGCACGTCACTTCCTCAATCCTCTTATTTGGTTTAGGACTGGAGAAAAGTGGGGATTGGGAAAGGATGGGTCTGATCTGCCACGAGATGTAAAAGCTGCCCAAGGAGCTCGGACTTGGTCCGCGTCAGCGTCCCCTCCCGGTTACGCGACTACAAGTTCGCAGTTCTGTCTCCAAGGATGGGTCCTCCCCTCCCCCCAGCCAAGCTGCTCGTGGTGCCCCGTGCCTTGAACGCCGCCTTTTCAAAGCTGAGACCTCTAAGTCCCCAGTCCCCTAGCCGAGTCCCCCGGGGACGGGGAGCCCAAGCAGCGCCCCGCCCGTCCTCACGCCGAGCCAGCCCCACCCCGGGCCTGCATGGCGCCCTAGAACCGGAGATTCCAGCATTGCCCCGGCGGAGACTCCGGAACACCGAGCAGGCCCGAGTCGCTCTGGCCCGGCCCCGACGAGCACGTCGTACCTGACAGCGTCCGCTAAGCAACACTGACTGTACTTCAGCCACGAAGCGCGATGTGGCCGCCCCGCGCGTCAGGTCCTTTAAGACGACGTGTCTGTCCCGCCCCTGCCCGTTCTCTCAGTTCATTGGCTAGGGCGGAGGGCCGCACACCAATCACAAGAGGCTCACCCTCGCCCCACCCACCCGGCCTTGAGCCTCAGGGCGCCAAGTTCTGCTGCCTTTCCCAAGTGTGCAGTCTGGTTTTGTGCCCGTGGCTTAAGCTCTGGACTGAACTTGAAGCAGTTCGCTTTCTTTTACCGGAAGGGAAACGGAGGCCCGAAGGAATGGTGGCCTCTCACTGCGTTTCTCTAGCCGAGGGACCCTCCAAAACCTTTCCTGAAAGAGCCTTTTGGGAGCAACATCATATCTTAAATGCTGAAACCACATGACCTTGAACCTTCACGTACCAAAATGACATACTGCTTACTGATGCTTCTAGTATCATCTCTGCAGCTGTAAAACGCCGCCCAGATGTTATTCTGTTGTTATAAGTGGTTGGAGATGACAGCTACGCAGTATAGACTTGCCTGCACTCCCTCCACTACCGTGGTTAAAACTCAAAACTGGAAAAGGATATTGCAGGATAAACACAATCAGAAGGTACTTGATATCGTTTTTTGTCTATAACACTCGTTATAAATCAGAAAACATGCAGAGAATAGAAGAGTTATCCAATCCTGTGCCAAAAGCTGCAGACCACAGAGGACCAGTGATTCACTACCCTACACTGATGCTTCAGGGTCAATCAGAGAGATTTCACACTCCAGTTTGGAATGAACATGTGTGAGTGAGAAAACACAAGGATGAAGGAACTGGCACACCAGGGAGAGCCACTGTCAGCCCAAGTATCCAGGGCTAGATATGGGGTTTCTAGAACCCCAAACACAGGGGAGTTTGAGGAGAGACTACTTGGAGGGAGCTTGGTACTAAGAATTGGAGCTCCCTCTGTGCTCCTCATGGACTGAAGCCACTAAGAGGCCAGAAGCTTAAGGAGTCTTGTTAAGACAGGTGGTGGTAGTGGTGGTGGTGCACACCTTTAATCCCAGTACTCAGGAGGCAGAGGCTGGTGGATCTCTGTGAGTTCTAGGCCAGCCTGGTCTACAGAAGGAGTTCCAGGGCAGCCAGAGTTACACAGAGAAACCCTGTCTTGAAAAACCAAAAAAGAAAAGACAAACCCTACAGACTAGCCTCCCTAGACACAGAGCAAGATCAGAAAGAGGAGGACGGGATGGGAAAGAGCCGAGGAAGTGGTTCAGTAGGTTAAGTGATTGTTGAGCAAGCATAAAGAGAGCAGAGTTCAGGTCCCCAGAGCCTACATAAATGCTGAGTGGGCATCGAGGCCCATCTGGAATCCCAGCGTTCAGGGAGGTAGAGACAGGAAAATTCCTAGAGCTCTGGGTACAAGTGAGAGACCCAGGCTCAATTAACTATATATACATAGAAACCAATCGTGGAAGACGCCAGACCTTGTGCACCCACACTCACGCAGACACACCAGACACGTGTAAAGACAAACAAGAGAAGACCAAGGTAGACAGACAAACAGAAGACATTCAACAGCCATAGCAGGGCACGTCTTAGCCGACCTGGTCAGTAAGGGCAAGAAAGTAGTGTGGGCTCAGAGATAGAGCTGCAAATCCAATATCCTCGGGAGCTCTGAGCAAGCCTCCTGGGCTCATCCTGCCCTTGGCTAAGGTCATGTGCCCAGATCTTTACTTCACTACTATAACGACCATTAATTACCCTCTAGGGCTCATTATTATGAGTGGGTAACTTTATCTTTTTCTTTTTTATTCCTTTCATACCACCTACTTCGGTATGATCAACCTCTTGGGGGTTTGACCCTTCCTCCTGAACTGTTTCTTTGTGAGTCTGCTCTGTAAACCAGGACAAATGGGTAAAGCCAGGGCCCAGGGATCTTGTTACGCCTTGGCAAGCAGGAGCAGCTGAGCTCATCAGGAGAGCTAAGGGTAACATCAAAACATGTGGCAATCCTTTTGAACTCACGGGTAGGGTGCTCTTTGATGAAAAGGATTTCATAAGCAAGAAACCTCTGGGAATGTCTGAGTTTTATCACTTCTCACTTATCAGAGAATGGCACAGGGTACAAAGAGCATGATAACAATTTATGGTTTCCCTCCTCCTTGGTTGCTTTTTTCCCATCACTAATTGTAGCCGAGAAAGAACAACCTGCACCTTGGAGTAGCCTTTTTCCCTCCAAGAAACAGAGCTGCTCTGATTGCATTTGCACAATCTAAAAACTCAAGAAGAAGCAGGGTCAGAGCCCACATGGCAGGGACTGTTGAGTCTAACTCTACCAACAGATTCAAGCAAATACTTCTGCAGGAACCTTAGAGCCTAGTGATAAAGCTCCTGCAGTGCTCACAGAGACTGAAGCGGCAATCACAGAGCCTGCACAGGTCTGCATTAACTCTCTGCCACTTATTGTTAGCTTGGTGTTCTTGTGGGACTCGCAGCAGTGGGAACAGCAGCGGTCTCTGACTCGTCTGCCTGCTCTTGGGACCCTTTTCCTCCTACTGAGTGGCCTCACCCCAACCTTGATGTGAAGGTTTGGTTTGTGCCTAGTCTTATGGTATCTTCTTAGCTGTGTTCTGTGGCTATTCCTGGGAGGTCTGCTCTTTTCTAAAGGGAAATAGAAAAGGAGTGAATGGGGAGAGGGGACTGGGGTGGGGTGGAGTGGGGTGGGGAATGGGAGAAAAAGAGGGGGGTGGGGATAAACTGGTCAGGATGTATTGAAAACCAAACCAACCAAATAAATAGAAACAATCCTATAAGCAGATGACCAAGTTGAATCCACAAGTTAATTTGACAAATGTCCCTCGAGTGCCATTAATGTCTGACTCTGTGTGGAGTTTCATATCAGGTGAATCCATGTGAAAGAAAGGGAAACAGACAATCAGGAAATGTCCCTTCAATGAAACCTTGCAATTTTGATTTCCTTTCACCTGGAAAGGGAGTGAATGCTTCAATTTCTGAAGTAGACAATTCTCAGTATTTATTGACTAGAAACCTGTGTTTGCCAGGCATGGTGGCACATTCCTGTAATCCCAGCACTGGGGAAGCAGAGGCAGAAGGACCATTGTAAATGTGAGGCCAGCCCAGGCTACACAGAAAGATTCTGAGACGCAGGCTAGTGATTAAGAGCATGTACTGGTTCAGTTCCCAGCATCCTCATCGGATAGCTCACAACTGCCTGTAAGTCCAACTCCAGGGGATCTGATGCCTCTGGCCCTCATAGGCACCTACCCACATATATATGCACATAATTAAAAAAAATAAATGGTTTTTGAAAAACAAACAAAAAAGAAGCAGGTGAGAAAGAATATGGGTTAGGAAGGCTTTTTCCCCAGCACTCCACTGTCCAGCTTATTACTTGATATTAGTCTAGGCTACATACATAGATTTGGGTTTCAAACTTTTAAGCACTTGAAAAATCCACACTAGTTCTAAGAAGAAAGTCTGAAATGGAACCTCAGGAAATATTAGTGACAAAAAAAAAGAAAAAAACCTGTGGCAAATTATATTTGTGTTAAAAAAAAAAAAAAAAGTCTTCCCAGGGCTGGAGAGAAGGCTCAGCAGTTAGAGAGCACTGGCTGTAGGACCTGACATTAGTCCTCAGTACCATATCATGCTGTTCCCAAAGAGTTGTAACTCCAGCTCCAGAAGATCCAACACCTTCCTCTGGCCTGGTGCACATATATATGTACAAGCAAACACTCGCTAAGTTGGGGAAGGTGTTTATGTCTATAGGTGAATGAACTCCTCAAATCCCACTACACCAGAGACCCAGCAGGAGCCAGGAGGAGCCTGAAAGGGGCAGCTGGAGAAAAGTGTCTTTAACCTAAATCTGAACTAAGAGCTCCATACGTGCAGACTGAGAAGTTTTGCAATTTAAATGTCAGCCTTGACCCGTGAGCAGATGTGCCTGTCTGAGGTATCTCTATGCCTCATAGCTAGACCTAGAAGTCTACCTACAATGCCGGTCCTCCCCGTGGAAGACTAGAAGACCCCTCCCACTCCCCAGCCTGCGGGGCGGGGGGTGGGGGTGGGTGTGGGGGGAGGGTGTCTCCTCCTCCTCTTCCTTTACCTCCACCTCCTCCGCGTTTCCTGTCTGCTCTTGTCCTGCCATTACGCTCCTACTTGTCCCCTAACTGTCTAGGTCTTATCTTCTGAGATAGACGACTTTGTTTAGGTTGATTCGTTTGGAGACAGGGGATCTCACTTCGTAGCCGGAGCACTAGCCAGCTTTAAATTCTTCCCTCTGCCTCCCAAATGCGGGGATCACAGGTACGCACCACCACACACACAGCTCCTTGCTGTTTCTCATAAGAACAGTCCTTTCATATCTATCACTGCTCATCTTTAGGGCCCTGGGCAGCAACTAGGGGCAGAGCAGGTGGTATTTATAAAGGGGTGGGTCCTGGGGCCCAGAAATCTCCCCAGTGTAGAAGAGTAACAGCCACTCAGACCAAAGTCCTTGAAACTTGGACTGAAGAAAAAGTGCATCAAGAGTTTCTTACCCACATCCCAATGCTGGCCTTGCTAAAGCACAGTCATGTGCTGAAGAAATGACACGGGAGCCCAATAAAAAAGAATTGAAGCCGGGCGTGGTGGCGCACGCCTTTAATCCCAGCACTCGGGAGGCAGAGGCAGGCGGATTTCTGAGTTCGAGGCCAGCCTGGT
>NC_034590.1:102025794-102070767 GCF_900095145.1 Mus pahari
ATGTTCGTTTCCTGAAAGTCAGGGTCGGCTTGTGAAAAGTTGTTAAACAACATCCTTAATGTGAAACGTCAACCCTCACTCTAAGCTACTTCCCCTTTTCAAAGCATTGAATGAAGACTCCATTGAGTTTTATAGTGGCTTTCTGATTTTGGTAGTCTATACAAGAAGGGAATTTGGAAGTTCTTGTATATTGTTGATTGTCTGCCCATGTCCTGCCTGAAATACTATGATTGTTTATGAAAAGTATCTTTAATAAAGCTGGTTACAGTTAGAAAAAAAAAAAAAAAAAGAATTGAGCCGGGTCTCATGGATGCCAGACTGGCATCTAACTCTGTGCAGCTAGGAATGTACCTGGGGTTCTCATCCTCGGGCCTTTCCCTCCCAAGTTCCGGGATTATAGGTGTGAGCTACCACTGAGGGTCAAACCAGGTCTCTGCACACGGTAGACAAGCACTCTACTACAGAGCCACAACCCCAGACTACCCGGGACACATTTATAAAATGTATGCAAGAGAGAAGGCAAGGGACAATTTCTTCCCGTGGACTCTGAAATGGGTAAGGGAACCCCTGAAAGGGCTTAGGGGCTGGGCATCTGCAGACGGTGGGCACTGTAGGCCTGAAAAACTCAAGAGAAACGTCCAGAAAAGAGATGGAGACTGCAAGTTTGAGGACATCTGGGCTACATATATATAGGAAGACCCTATATAAAACAACAACGAATAGGTAAATAAACAAATAACTATAGTAATAAAATAGAAATAAAGAGATTCAACTTGTAGATTTGAAGAAAATCAGATAACTTTCCATGCTAAAAAAAAAAAAAAAAAAAATGTGCTGGCTGGATATGCTGGCTGCACTCGGGAGGCAGAGGCAGGCAGAGCTCTGAGTTGGTGGCTAGCCTGGTTTACAGAGTACATTCCAGGACAACTAGTCCCATCTCACACTTCCAGTACAGGGCAATTCACATTGCTAAGATTAAAAGAGTTAAAGCCAGGTCCAGGCCACGTTGTAAAGCTCCTGCATTTTGGTTGAATTGTGACAATTCCTGTAAATATAGTAATTTGGTTTTCAAAACTAAAGAAACTTATTTCTCTAGACTTTTGCCTTCCCTACCCTATGAACTCCAAGTAATAGTCAGCCCAGAAGTATTTGTATCCACCACCTAACATTCCTTAACTGTCTACACACTGGTCACCCCTAGTATGGCCAACCAAATAAGCAGACTTCATCTCCTTCCCTGCCCCGGAGACTTTGCCTTATAGCTACTCCTAGCTTATAAGCAGCTGGTAGGCTCCACTTCTTAGATCCCCTGAGGCTTTCACTCAAATAAATGTGCACACTGTTGGCAAGTTGCTCATCCCCTTTTCTGACTCACTGACCTTACAAAAGGGGCCCAGCCAAAGACACACACAAAAAAAAGCTGACAGCCAATAAGCCAAGTATTCCACTCAAGATTTCATGCTTGGACATGAGTAGGGGTGGTCCACACCTTTAATTCCCAGCACTCAGGAGGTAGAGGCAGGTGGATCTCTGTGAGTTCAAGGTCAGCCTGGTCTACACAGCAAGTTCTAAGACAGCCAGGGCTCTACACACACACACAGTCACAGACACACACACACACACACACACACACACACACGCATGCACACACGTGCACACACAAAATCTGTCTCAAAAAAAAAAGATTCCATGCTTGGACACTATCAGAAAAATTTGAGACAGAGGCAGAAATCTACAAATTTGAGGCCATCTCGATCGACATAGATAGCCGACTGCCAGACTAGGTGTTGAGAATCTATCTTTTAAAAAGGAGGCGGGGAGGAACAGAGGGGAATAATTATTATTTAGACTAAGAACAAAACAGCTTAAAATGAAATGTTTGGAAATATTTTAAGAGTGTGCTAGCTTTGAAAATATTACATGGTTAATGAGGTCTTGAAGAAGATAAACCTCAAATACTAGTTAAATATTTACATCCTTATCAATTTCAGTACTAAGACGCTCAGTGTATCTTGCAATAATTTTTTATGGATTCCACAAAGGCTGGCTCTCAATGTTGAAGTCTGGATAACCTTTATGGCTTTTCTTTTGAGGACTTAAACTGTCTCTCTGTAGCTGAAACTCTTATCAAAAACAAGTTTAAAAAGTCATGATTTATTGATTATTTTTTCCTTGACATTATTGACTTAAATATAGTTTCAAATTCTTTCTCCCTAGCATTATTACAGTATAATTGATAAGTTGTAATTGCAATTTGTATTTGATAAATATATGCATTGTAAAGAGATTACCATGTAAAGTCAGATACAATGTGATCAGTTTTCAGAGTCTTGTTCTGCTGTGCTCTGAACACAGTTTTTGGTTGGTCATGTAGTTTTTTAAATTTATTTTTCCATTTAGTGTGTGTGTGTGTGTGTGTGTGTGTGTGTGTGTGTGTGTTTGTATATAGACAACTTTTGGGAATCGGTTCTCTTCTTCCATCATGTAGGTTCCAGGAATCAAACTTGGGTCTTCTGGTCTTACCCACTGAGCTATCTTGTTAGTGTGGTTTAACACCATTATTATTTGTTTTTGCTTTTATTTATGATTAGTATTATATTCATTTATTTTCTATGGTATGTGTAGGTGCACACAAGCAATAGTTCATGTGTGGGGTCAGGGGCAGCTTTTGAGAGTTGGTTCTTGTTCTTTCTCCTCTCTGTTGAGGCAGAGGTCTCTCCTCTCTTTGCCACTTTATGGCTCACTACAGCCCAGATAGCCTTGCATCTGGTCCTCCTGTCTCTGCCTCCCATCTCACAGAAGCAGGGCTGTGCTTATACCCTGCCCTCACTACATCCAGCTTTTGTACATGACTGTCTGGCTTTCGCTGCAATTGCTTTTACCCACTCAACCATCTCAGCTGCTCCAGTTACTATTTTTGTTCTAACTCTGCTGAGAGCACTGGACCACTTTGGAAAGTCACCTCAAAGGTAGCAATGCCAGTCCTGATGCTGAATCCCGGAGAAATTCCATAGTTGTGACTGTCCTTGTCCTGGTGGTAGCATATGCTTCTCCTTTCATATGAACTGATTGCCCCAAGAGTATTTTAGTGATAATCATAACTCAAATGCTTGTGTTAGAGATGAGAAATTACATCCTGCCTGCCACACTGTCTGATTTCTTCTTTTGATTAAGGAAATTAACTTTTGTTTCCTGGTCTTGGCACCGATTTAAACATGTATTCTAGAAACAGAGGATTCAAGGGCATTAATTCAAAAAAGAAAAAAAAACTTTTGAGAAATGGTGCACTGCTGTCTTGCTGGTTGCCATAGCAAAGCATCAGCCAAGAGTAACTTAAGGAGGAAAGGTTTATTTTGGCTCTTGGTTTGAGGGTACAGTCCATCATGGTGACAGGGGCATGAGGCAGCTGCCACATTGCATCCACAGTCGGGAAGCAGGAAGAGATGAATGGCTCTGTTCAGTGAGCTTTCTCCTTTTTATTCAGTCTGGGATCCCAGGCCAAGCAACAGTGTAAATATATTTCAGGCAATAACCCTACCTCAGATAACCTGATCTACAAATTCCTTGATTGACATGCCCAGAGATTTGTCTCTAAGGTGATTCCAGGCCCTATACATCATATATAATCAATATCAATCATATATAGATCATCAATATAAATCACGTAAATCAGTCTAAATCATCACACACAGTCTTACTATGTGGTCCAGTTTAGCCTTGAACTCACCGCAATCCTCTTGCCTCGTGCTCCTGAGTGCTGGGATCCTAGGCAAGCACCACACCCAGATTTTACACTTCTGAACTACGTCTTCACCACCTCCTAATTCACAAAGAAGTGTGCAGGGCTTACAGATGGACCAAAGAGACTGAGTAAACTGAATTGAGAGAGGTAAGCGCTGTGAGCAGCCTTGCTGGTGAGTCTGCGTGTGGCTGGTATACTGAAAAGGGAGTGAGCTGTATGTAGGTCTCTTACCATGCCCTGCACAGTGGATAAGCTGGCAGGCTTTAAAGTCAGACAACCCATCAGACAAGTCACAACTCAAGCTTAACTGGGTATCTTGATACAAGACTCACATAGCCCATTTGATAAAATAGGTTGTTTTGAGGGCCATGCCTCATGGTCTATGCCTTTAATCTCGGCAGTTGGGAGGCAGAAGCAAGAGGATCTCCGACTTTAAAGCCAGCCTGGTTTATGTAGCAAGTTCCAAACCAGCCAAGGATACATAGCAAGACCCTGACTTTAAAAACAAACAAACAAACAAACAAACAAGGCTGGAGAGATGGCTCAGCAATTAAGAGCACTGACCTCTTCCAGAGGTCCTGAGTTCAATTCCCAGCAACCACATGGTGACTCACAACCATCTGTGATGGAATCCAATGCCCTCTTCTGCTGTTTCTCACAAAAGCTACAGTGTACGCATATATATAAAATAAACAATTCTTTAAAAACAAACACACAAACAAACAAGTATTTTTTTAATGGGCTGTTTTGAGATCACCAATAGGCACAGCACTTTGAAAACACCATCACCTTCCAAACCACCCAGAGGTCCCAAGCGTGGTATTGTTCTAAAAGTTCTAACAGTGAGAAATGCTATTTTCCGTGTTCTCAGAAGCATCACCCAGCCCTGAAGCGTTCATCTTCTACAGACATTCCTCCTGAAATCTAAAGAAACCAAGAACCACAAGAACCAAACCTCAAGAACCACAACCGTACTTACATATAATAAATAAATAAATCTTTAAAAAAAAAGGGGGGGGGGCTGGTGAGATGGCTCAGTGGGTAAGAGCACCTGACTGCTCTTCCAAAGGTGCAGAGTTCAAATCCCAGCAACCACATGGTGGCTCACAATCATCCTTAAAGAGATCTAACTCCCTCTTCTGGAGTGTCTGAAGACAGCTACAGTGTACTTACATATAATAAATAAATAAATCTTAAAAAAAAAAAAAAAAAAAAAGAACCACAACCGTACTCTTACTTTTCAAGGTACCAATATACCGCAAAGATCCGTCTGCTTGACTAATGTGGAGAAAGGCAGCTATACTGAGAAGGCTGTATCACTTTACCCCTAGCATTCTCTCTGCCGTTCCTTGCAGTCTACAGAGTTCCTGTTGCACTACACTGAGTTGGCTTTCCCCATGTTCCTCTTAGGATCTCTCCAAAGGAAAGTTGTGATCAACCCAGGGAAGTGACCCTGAGTCACCAAAATATAGTTTCAGTTTTTCCCAAGTGTCTAAAGACTGGTGTCAGAAGATGCACTGGAGACCTTGAAATTCTGTAGATTGGAGAATCTGAGTCATTTTTTAAAAAGAAAGATTTATTTTATATTTTTAATTAAGAGTCTGTGTCTGTGGAGGGGGGGTATGTGCACATATGTGTAGAAGCATTGGCTCCTCCTGGAACTGGTATTACAGATGCTGTGAGCCAGCTGATACCAGTGCAAAGAACCAAACTCCAGCCCTTTGCAGAAGGAATATGCTCTCCTAACTGCTGAGCTGTCATGCTGGGCCTCCTCTGTCATCTTTAAGGTTTCATCTTTTAATTCTCCTATGGAACTTTTCTCTTCCCAGCCAGCCAATCCTTTTAGTTTGGTAGATAATATATTTGCTTAATTTACAAATCAAGGCAAAGTGGAGAGAGAGAGAGAGAGAGAGAGAGAGAGAGAGAGAGAGAGAGAGAGAGAGAGAGAGAGAGACTGAGACTCACCATGCACTGGGCAACCTTGTGTGTAAATTCCATGGGGATTCATTCAGTGAGTCTTCATATAAATAGAAAGAAACACAATTTGTTATTTTCCTCACTTTGAAACACCTGAGATAGAAGGTAACGCATGTCCTTTATAGCTATGCTTTTATAATTTGTCTCCTTTGGGCGGGTGTTTGAGGCTTGGGGGTGTGAGTGACCCACAGGATATCAGGCATGCTAAGTGTGTGCTTTACTACTGATCCCAGCCCTTGCACCTTGCCTTTTAATAGACCCAGACTTCTCTCTGGGTCAGTGTGGAAAAAACACCTTCATTCTTTTGTTTATTAGCCCTTGATTGTTGGACATTTGGATAGTTTCCAGTCTTGCTGTGACAAACCTTGTCATAAGAGATAACCTTGTCTCTGACATTGCCTGCAGGTTATCTGCAAAATAAAATCCTAGGAGTGTGATTGCAGGGTCAAAGAACCTGCCTCCGGTCCCTGTTCAAGGCTTTAACATTTCAATCCAGGGCTGGAAGGAGAACAAAGCCAGCCATTCAATAAACAGTTTGTGAACTGGGGCCAACAGCTCAGTGATGTGGGGGCAGCAACTGCTACAAGTTAGAAAATTTAGAGCCACCCATCTTGTTATGATTAACATTTTTCTAAGTAATTAATTTTTATTGATTTTAGTCTGTGGGGACAGAAAAGGAAGGGGAGATCTTTTTTTGCTTGTGTTTCTGGTTTTTTGTTTGAGACAGAGTTTTTCTGTATAGCCATGGCTATCCTGGATCTCACTCTTAACTCAAACTAAGAGAGCCACCTGCCTTTGACTCCAGAGTGCTGGCAGTAAAGGCATTTTGTCACCACCACACCTGGAAAAAAATTACTTCTTATGGTTATACAAAGTCCATTAAGATTTCCTAGAAAAAAAATAAAAGAAATTAGAATTATTCATAAAAATATCAATACTTCCGTTATCTGTAAACTCAGTGTTTGGGAACCAAAGGTAGGATGATCAGGAGACTGAGGTTACCCTGGGCGACATGGAGAGACTGACTCAAAAAAAAAAAAAAAATGCCAGGCAAGAAGAGGCAGGTGAATGAATTTTAAGTTGAAGGCCAGCCTGATCTACATACAGATTGAGTTCCTGGATGGCCAGGGCTACACAGAAAAACAAACAAAAAACCTGAAAGAAAGAATCTAAATATCTAAAACTCTAAACCACTTCTTTTTTAATGTGAGGTGTCCATTCAAATTATTTTAGATATTTCAAACATTATGTAGTGTGTTCGTGTGGGGGGGTGTGGTGTGGTGTGAGAATGTGTGCATGTGTGCGTGTATGTGTGCGTGTTTGTGTGTATGTGGTGTGAGTGTGTGTGTTGTGACTGTGTGTACATGTGTGTATATGTGTGTGTATGTTTGTGGTGTATGTTTTTGTGGTGTGTGTGTGTGTGCCTGCCTGGTGTATGCTGCCACAGCATGTATGAAGAGAACTTTGTGGAGTAGGTTCTTTCCTCCCACCCTTGCATGCACTACGGTAAAGCAACTGAGGTCATCAGAGTCACCCTTAACCTGCTGAGCCATCTCACTGGCCCTCAGATGACTTTCGAATCCAGTAAGATTTACCTTCAAGATTTCTTTTTTTAAAAAAAGTGGGAAATAGACAGGCATCTGTGACTATTAAAGAACAAAACAGACAAAACTAGACAAACCAATCAATGAAAGCTAACAGTAACTGACTGAATACCAACATACACTGGGTTGGCCAAACGCACGGATGAATTCGTGAGGACAATGAAGTGTAAACTTTATCTCTGACGGAATAAGGAAACTGTCACTATTCAAGGCCACCCACATAGGTGCCACAGAGTTGGAGTCTCTGCAGCAGTGTCAGAGATTAGCCTGCCTGCAGGGAAAGAGGTTTAAACTGAAATAGGGACACACAGGAAGAAAGTATTAGACATCCTGCTACTACTTAATAATCTTATTTTAATTGAAAGAGAAATAAACATAATTTTAAAAACTCTAGGTGAGACAGTTCACCTTTGTCTTGCCAACACTGGGAAGGTGAACCCGAAGGATCCCAGTGACTAACTGGTCAGTCAATCTAACCCAACTGCTGGGATCCAGCAAATGAGAGATCCCGTCTATACGGAAGTTGGACAGTGTCCCTGGGATGACACCCAGGGCTGTTCGCTGGCCAATCATGCACATACACATGCACACATACATATTTACATATACATCTTCACAAGCACATACACATGCATAAATAGAAAAAGACCAAGAGGTAGAGAGAAAGAAAGCATCCTTTAGCTGTCCTGTCATGGGATTCTAATCCAGAATGGTATTTTTAAAAATCTTTTGGGGACTGTAGAGATCGTTGTTTTTAAAAACCAAATCCCAATTTCGATTTTTCCAAATGAAGACTCAGGAGCCAGATGCTGTGGTGAAAGCCTACTAGTTCAGACAGGCAGAGAAAGCACCATGGTGACCTTGCTCCTCAACTGACACCCCGAAAGGAAAAAGCCAGTTCTTCTCCACACTGTCCTAAAAACCCTCCAACTGATTGTCCCTCCTTTCTACTTCCTGTGCATCTCTCTATCTGTCCTCCTGACTCCCTCTCACTCTCTGAGGTTTTCGCCTATGTTCACTCCTTGTCAACTGATTGCTTGCTCCGCCTCTTGACCTAAGGTTGACTTTATTTAATCCTGTTTACAATAAACAGAAAGCTCTTAGATTATAGGTGTGTGTGTGTGCTAGCACAGAGCCACACCACACCTAGAAACAGATTTTCCCAGTACACAATCTCACAGAGTGATCAAATGTCCTGCAATACATATCCTGCAAATATCCTGAGCTAGGACGGAGCCATACCACAACTATTTCGGGCTTCACGGTATGATTAGATATCATGCAACAAGAGATAGCTCAGTTGTTGAGAGCACAATGCTGTTCTCACAAAGGATTGGGTTTCAGTTCCCAGCACCCACATGGTAGCTCACAACCATCTGTAACTCCAACTCCAGGAGATCCAACAGGCATGCACACGGTACACATACATGGATACAGACAAAACATACACATGGACTAAAAATAAATAATTCTTTAAAAAAATCTTTTGGAGGAAAAAAGAGTTTCAAAAATCAGGAGCTAGGAAGATGGTTCAACAGTTAAAAACAGATGCTACTCTTGCTAAGAACCCAGGTTTGGTTTTCAGCACCCACATGGCAGTTCACGACCACCCATAACCCCAGTTCCAGAAGAAATGATATCTTTGGCCTCCATGGGCCCTAGGTATGTACATGATGTTCATAATACACACAGGCAGAATATTCATACACATAGAAAAAAAATAAATGAATAATTTTTAAAAGAGAGTTTCAACCTGGGCAGTGGTGGAGCCTTTAATCCCAGCATTTGAAAAAAGCAAAGCAAAACAAACAAACAAACAAAACCAAAGAGTTTCAAAATCAGCCACAAGTTCCAACTACATGAACTTAAGAGTCTTACTATCAGAAGACAAATTTCTCTACATTTATCTATCTATTTCTTTGTTTGTTTTGTTTTGTTTATTCTCACCCAGGGAAAGCAGGTGTCACAGTGTGCGGGTAGAGCGGCCAGAGGAAAACTTGTAGGAATCAGTTGTCTCCTTTACCCACAGGGCCATGTCACTGGCCCAAGGCAAAGATTTCTCTAAATCACTGCATGTCATTCTACTTGAACGTAATTTTAAAAACCAGAACTCCATAACAAGTCAATGGTTTGATGAGAGGAAGAAACGACTCAATCAAAAACACATGACCTCAGGTTGGCAATGTCACGTGCTTGGTCTGTTTTGATTATGCTCTGAGTGTCTTAAATGCCTGGCATGGTTTTTGCACACGCAAGCCAGAAATATAGAGAACAAACCTGGCAAAGGGGGAATTCATAGCCTTGTTTCTATCCTGGTGTCCAAATGTCATCAGTGCTAAAGACATTGCTTCTTTGTTCAGAGACAGCTGTCATGGAAGTCGTGACCTTTGCTACATGTTCTAGCACAGTCACTCACCTGGCTGTGACCTTCCCATACCTCATCTCTTTCACTGTCAAGGCAGAGTCTTCCCATTGTATTCCCAGAGCTAAGGGAGGCAGCAGGCACACAACAGGAGCTCGAGTAATATTTGTACAAAGGATGGGAGGAGGGGTGTCTTTGCACTATGTATTTATTTTACTATACAAAGGAGGTAGGGGGAGGGATACAAGTAGTTTAAATATAGAAAGACATCTTAAAGGAAAAAAAGAGAGAGAAAGAGAAGAAGAAGGGAACTAGGAACAAAGAAGACATTTTTAGCTGTCCTGTCTGATTCTAATCCAGTATGATATTTTAATAAAGTCTTTTAGAGGTACAAGAGTCCCTAAGCCAGGAGATGAAGCAACGGATGGCTCAGCTGTTAAGACCACTTGCTGCTGCTCTTTCTGCTCTTTCAGAGGACCTGGGTTTCAGTTCCCAGCAGGTCTACTGCCCCCTTCTGGCCTCCAGGGTACTTCATGCATCTGATGTACGTCTATGCATGCGGGCAAACACATAAAATCAAGATGAATACATAAAAGAGCTCTGAACACTCAGAACAAGCCGGGACCGACATAGCACATCCCTCTGATCCTTAGTGCTCACGAGCAGAGGCAGAAGAATCTGGAGTCCAAGGCCAGCCTGGACTTGAAGATCCCGTATTACAAAAAGCAAGGGCTGGGGATACAGCTTAGTGTGAAAGAGTATTTGCCTAGTACAAACGAAACAAAACAAAGACTGAAGCAGACAGACACACACCTCAACAACAAAAAAACAGGCTACCCAATTAAAAAATTACTAAAAGTCTTGAACATTTCTCCAAAGAAGATGAACAAAAGGCCAACAAGCACTTAAAACGATCTTGAAGTTGGGCCAATGTGATGGCTTCCATGGGTAAAGGTGCTTGCCACCGTGTCTGATGACCTGAATTTAATCTCTTAGACCTATGTGGTGGAAAGGAGAAGTCTACTCCCAAAGGTTGTCCTCTGGTCTCCCAAAGGTTGTCCTCTGGTCTCCGAATGAACGCCATAGCACCTATGCAGCCTTCCTCCAAGCTCGTGTGTGCCGTGAAAGTCACATAAATGAATGAACAACATTTTTGTTTGTTTGTTTGTTTTGAGACAGGGTCTTTCTACAGAGCTGTGGTTGTCCTAAAACTCACTACATAGGTCAGGCTGGCCTCTGATTCACAGAGATTCACCTGCCTCTGTCTCCTGAGAGCTGGGATTAAAGGCCTGGGACACCATGCCTAGTGAACGTAGTAATTTTTTTTTTAAAGGCCTGGAAGCCTTAGTCATCAATTAGATTACTTTCCTTTCTGGTTACTCTAACAATACCTAAGGTATTTAGGTAAGGGAGCTGCTGGGCATTGTGGCAACGCCAATCCTTGGTTAGTTAACTTTTTTTTTACTTGATGTGGCTACATCATGGCAAGAAGATGTAACAAAGGAAGTTAATTTACCTTATAGGAGCCAGGAGCAAGAAGAGAGGAACCAGGGCAAACCTAAAAAAACCCAACTTCTAGCCAGGCATGGTGGTACACACCTTTAACCCCAGCCATGCATGGTGGTACAAGCCTTTAACCTCAGCACTTGGGAGACAAAGGCAGGCAGATCTCTGAGTTTGAAGTCAGCCTGGCCTAAAAAGTGAAACTCTGTCTAGAAAAACATCATCATCATCAACAACAACAACAACAACAACATCATAGATCCCTAACTTTCTCCCACAGGGCCCTATTCCCTGAATACTCTCTCTTTCCTAATAGCATCTCAAGCTGGTACTAAGCCTTTAATATATGGCCTATGGGAGACATTCAAGATCCAAATTATAGCATTTAGAAAGACGAACGGAGCTACCAATTTAGAGAGTATAGCAAGTGTTGTCCGAATGAGAAGACTCAGACCCCTCACACACTGATGGTAGGAAATGGTACAGAGAACAGGCTGAGTTTGTCAGCTCCTCACAAAGACAACTGAGGGCTTCACATAGGACAGGGAAAGCCAGGGCACACCCTTTCATTCCATACCGACAGTTTACCTTAGCTTCAGAATAACACACCACTCTCAAATTCTTTACAAATATTTTAACCATGATTTGTTTTCCTATACTAGGCATTGAACCTAGGGTTCCCATGCACACTAGGCAGGCTTTCTTCGGGGCTCTATCCCTAGCCCTTCAATCCAATACTTCATATGATTAGCAGCCCATACACACTTTAAGCCACCCTAGAGTCGTCAGGCCCACCTCTGATCTTCTTCTACTAGCCGTGCAATTTCAGACAAGTCACATCCTGTCAGTTTATTTTACTAATAAGTGGGGGAAGGACTAACCAGTTAAAGACTTGACCAAGCACATCAACAAAGCACATATACAAATGGCCCAAAGGCATTTGTGTCAGCAATTAAAACCAAACAAGGCACTTGTCCTTACCTTACAGAATCAGTAGAATGAAAAAAAAAAAAATGGCAATCCAATCCAGGGTGTTAGGAGTGAGCAGTGTAAGGGTCCAAAAATCGCTGAAGGAAGACCCCCAGACTCAGTATGCAAAGACAGAGAGTTTATTCTGCAGAAACAACCAACATGTGGGGATCAACCATTCTTTGAAATGGCAACCACAGACAAAGGGATACAGGATCTCTTAAAGGGAACTGGGGGAACTCTCTAGAAAGATTAGGTAATCTAAAATTTCATTGGTGAGTGCTAGGGGGTCTGCATTCCTAAGTCTGATGTTAAACAAAGGATGAGATAAGACTGCCCAGCACAGACAGCCCATCCTGAGATAAGATAGTTCCCCATTCTTGTGGCTATCCCCAGGCTGTTCTTTGGGAGGGGGTTTTATGACTTTGTTTCTGAATTTTATGGTCTGTGCCTAGAGCTGGCGCCTTATGGCCTTCTTTTGGAAATCAGGCCTGGTCCTTAAATGGATACAAATGGGGTTTATGTCATCCTTTCAGGACAGGCATGGGTCTGTAGCTCAGCAGTGGAGCATTTGTCTAGCTTGCATGAGACTCTAGGTCAAAATCCAGGACTAACAAAAACAAAGCAATGGGTGTCTGATGAACACGGAAGTGTTCAGTCACTGCAGAGAGAAATGAAGTTTGTTTCACCCACACAGGAAGGCTGGTGATTTCTACTAAATCTAGACTGTGTATATAGATACCCAGGGACTCCATTCTTAGAGGTATTACCACAGGGAAGATGATATTACGTGTATCAAAGGACAGGTCCAGGACCGTGTCAATCATGACAGCCTCAAATTGGAAAGTTTGCAGTTTCCTAGTTATGGTAGAATGGATAAGTTGAAGCATTCAATCTATGAAAATCACCAACAGTTACAAATGCAAAACATCTATAGCTACTCAAAGCAACATAAAGGACACTGAAAAATGTTGAGCAAAAAGAAGCCAGATGCAACACACTGAAGTAAAATAGTAACTTTGTGAATCTCGCTTTATAATTAAAAGAAGCTCAGAGTCGTACTTGCATGCATAGCTTGTTCAAGGCCAGCATAGGGGACATGAGATTCTGCTGCTGAAGAGGATGGAGAGGTAGTGGTCTGTGGAGATGCTTCAATTGTTAAGAGTACTTTCTGCGCTTCCAGAGGAACTGGGTTAGGTTCCCAACACTTGGCAGCTCACAGCTGTCTAAAACCCCAGTTCTGGGGGTTCTGATGCCCTTTTCTGGCCTCTATGGGTACCGCTCACATGTGGTTCATAGACATTCGGACAAAACATTCATACACATAAAATAAAAATAAACCTTTTTCAACAACTCCAGTGTTTATACATCTTCTATATCCATTTTTCCAAGATGTCCATTATACAACAAAGTAAATAAGCAAATATTTTGTAAACAAATGTTGGGAATTAGGCACATCAGTGCTAGAAACTGAACCCTCAGTCTCACGTATACCAGGCAGCCTCTCTAACCACTGAGCCACATCCCTTTCCCCTAAATCCAAAAATTCTTAAGTCTGTTTCAGCTAGAATGACATTATTCTACCAAGTCCTAAGCTAAGTGCTTCCCGTATGAATTTCCAAGATTACCTTCTGTGAGAAACATTATCCTGAGGAAACAGAGGCACAGACACCAATTTGTCAAAGTTATGTTTCCATGAAGGACCAGGTTGCCTTAAATCTTGGGGCCAGAGGCCATGGTTTAAATTATGCTTTCCCACCTGAGCCTGAAGGACCTTGTGTCTTCTTGGCTGCCTACCTTTGACGCCCGCAAGCTTTCCTTAGTTCTGAGGAGCTACATTTCTCACTGAATCTGTGTGACAGACTGTGTACTGTCAATGCCCTCTCTTAAGTGCATCCAGCCCTTACTGAAATTCAGATGTTGCTCTCCCAATAGTAGCAAACCCTAGACAGTTGAGAGATGGTTTTTAATTGTTTCTTTTGGGGATAGGTCTAACTCTGAAGCCTAAGATGGTCTGAAACAGCCTAGCCTAAACTTGCACTCATGCTGACCCTCCTACTTCAGCCTCCCAAGTGCTAGAATTACAGGTAGGTGTATGCTACCAAGCCTGGTTGACGATATTTCTATAAAAGCTCAGACACAGAGACTGAAAATCTCTGTGAGTCCTAGGTCTGCCTGGTTTACACAGAGAGCAAGTCTCCCATAGTGAGTCTTCCATCCCCTTCCTACAAAATGGGGAAAAAGGGGGTGGGGGGCTGGGATTCTCCTAACATGAGAAGTGTTCCTTATTTGCTTTCCTTGTAAAGGCTCCCAGGTTATATGGCTTCTAGAAAGAACCAAAAACTTTCTCTTTTCCCCATAGAAATCTATGGCCAATGAATGGTTAAACTTTAAAGAGGTATCTATCAGGCTCTGGGGTGGGAGCAGAGGATTAGGAACTTGTTAAGTAAGGCTGGGACACTAATGCTCTAGGAACATGATGGGCAGATACTGATTTAGAAAGTAGACCAGAAATTAAATTTTTTTTTCAAAGATGCTCTACTTTTGCTAGAACAACCATGAATGCATCTGTAAAAATTACTTACAAAAATGCACCTAGTGTGACTCTTTAAAGAAGTATTATCATTAGCTGTAAGTATTAGCTAGTAGGAGAAGTGGAGCGTACACACACATACACACACACACACACACACACCCCAGAGCACATATTCTCTGATGGTTATAAAATTATTAAAAAGTTTTGCTAATAATGAGGAATAATTCATCAAAAATGATTACAAAAAAGACTTTATTAGGCCAGCCCATCAATAGAAACAAGTCTAAGGAGTTAGTTGAAACACGACTGGGCCTTGTAATAAGTCCAAAGTCACCCATTTCTGGCATCGCTCTGGCAACATGTAGAATAAGTAAGGTCTCCATAATGACAGCACAAGGCTGGGTCTCCACCTCCTCTGAAGCCCATGATTCTGGTACCCGAGAGGGTACAGTTTCCCACTCAGTACAGACCTTTGACCTCTTTGTTCAGATCTTTGCATATTTGAAGCTCTCTGTTCACAGATATGGATATTGTTGTTGAGAACAAGTAGTCACGGAAGGGGTGTTTATCGTCATACACACTGAATAAAAACTATGCTCCCTACTGTAATAACTTCATTTCTAATCTCATCTGGCACCAGCTGTCCTTTGAGAAGTTACAATACAGTGTTCAGAGAAATTATTCTTCAGAAGAGAAGAAAAAGAATCTGAGTATTAGTTATACAGTGATGTCATTCATACTCAGAAATCTTACAGCCCCAGAATATGAAAGCTTCATTTAAGGTGGAGGGAAGGAGGGCTATTTTCCTATCATCCCTCATAATAGTAAAGTGAATTGTTTCAAGACTACAATGTTCATAATAGCAATGTATATGTTTAATTTTGTTTGGTTTGTGTTTTTCAAGGCAGGGTTTCTTTGTGTAGCCTTGGATGTCCTAAAACCAGCTCTGAAGACCAGGCTGGCCTCAAATTCACAAGCTTCACCTCCCTCTGCCTCCCAAATGCTGGGATTAAAGGCATGTGCCTCCATCGCCTGGCATGTTTAATTTTTAATGGTACAGGCCGCCAAGGAATAATAATAAGAAATATATTATTCATTTAGGCATTGGCTGCCATCAAACCAGTTAAAGTTAGGATGAAACACAAACTAGGGTAGATGGGGATCACCTGGGTCTCTGAGGTGTGTGACTACAAGACCAAATGACACAGGAAACTGGTGAGCACTTCAAACCAAACAGGGGCGGGGGAGGGGGAAACTTTACAGAGTACCTTTGCTTTAACAGAGAAAGCAGCAGTAAGAACATATGTACCCATGAGCCCATTCCTGGCAAGGTTCTGGCCTCCACAATTAACTCCTTACACTTGGCAAGTATTTCTTTCCCCGGTCCCTTACAACTTTCACTTCTTCCCATCATGAAGGTGTGGGGGGGGGGGATCGATATAGAACAAGAATTGTGCTCAAGTCAGAATCTCAGGTTGTGTAAATATGTTATGTTTGTGCTTTCAGAAATATAGTCAACTGCCTGATGGCAATGCCTGCTGCCGGGGCTTGCTTTGCTCCAGCTTGTCAATTTGAAGTCCTTGAAGGTGTAGCAGAACAGACAGATGGGCGCCAAGCATGGCACGTCACAATGGCTCACACACAGACTTCAGGAGAGCCTTTGGGTCATCACTGCCTTTTCTGTCCTTTTTGTGCATTTAGGACACTGCTCTGGTCTGTCCAAGCTGTTCTCAAAACCTGTGAGGTAACAGAGTTGCCCCGTGTCTTCTCCAG
Source organism: Mus pahari (assembly GCF_900095145.1). Taxonomy (NCBI): domain Eukaryota; kingdom Metazoa; phylum Chordata; class Mammalia; order Rodentia; family Muridae; genus Mus; species Mus pahari. Next base: position 102,042,261 of record NC_034590.1, read on the forward strand.
GTAAGTGTAGGTACAGCGCTGAAGAACTTCGGGAAACAAATGGAGTCTGCACACACACACACACACACACACACACACACTATGAGGTCCTGCATCTTGAAACCAGCCCACTCAGCTGCATTTGCTTTGGGTTCCTCGTGCTCCAGCTTTGTTCAGGATTTGGGAGTACTGTGTTGAGCCACTTCTGATGCCAGGAAGGAAAGTTTATTCCTCTTTATATGTGGGAGGCAGAGGCAGGCGGATTTCTGAGTTCGAGGCCAGCATGGTCTACAGAGTGAGTTCCAGGACAGCCAGGGCTACACAGAGAAACCCTGTCTCGAAAAACAAAAAAAAAAAAAAAAAAGATTCAGTTCTTGGTGCCCAGGGTATCTTGGCTCCCTCTGGTCTCCATCCTGGGAACCCTTTTTAGCCAGACACTTTAAAAAACAGAGCCCTCCAAGTAAATGAAAGGGAAGAATGAGGTCCAGAAGCTGGAAGCTTTTAAAACAGTCTGGTCTGGACACCGCCTTGACCACTCGGTGGCTTGTGTGGTTGTAGTCTGCAGGTGTTTCTCCTCGCCCTCTGGTGGTGTCACCAGCAGCTGGAGGGAAGGGGCACACCAGGAGGGGGGCGGTCAGTGCCCCTCTGTAAAGCGGGGACCCGCGTCATCATACTGATCACTCGTGAATTCTGACTGAGCAGCAGTACCGGATTCATAGGTGTGGAGCATAGAAAGGGGTCAAGTAGGAGGGCCCAAGGAATGGAGTGAAAGGACTCCCTGTGGCGGCGGTCGTCAGCGGGAAAGAGGTGGCAGGGAAGAGGACGTTGGTCGCAGGATAGGTGGGGAAAGTTTGATAGGGCAGAGCACCAGGAACCGGCGGGCCAGGACTACTCCCAGTGGCACTGCCACCGCCCCCCGCTACTGCGCCGGGTGTCCCAGGCTGAGGCGCACCTCCTCCTGCCTGCACGGCGCCGTCGGCCCCTGGGTTCTGCTTCTTCCACTTGGTCCTGCGGTTCTGGAACCAAATTTTGACCTGTGTCTCCGTGAGGCTGAGCGACAGAGCCAGGTTCAGGCGCTCGCACACCGACAGGTAGCGCGTGGCTCGGAACTTGTTCTCTAGGGCCACCAGCTGCTCGTAGGTGAAGGCAGTGCGCGCGCGCCGTGGCTTGGCGCAACTGGACTCCGCTCGCCGGCGTCGGGGCCGCGGGGAACCGGGAGAGCCCGGGGACGCCGGGAGGCCATCCGCGCCGCTCTCTTCCGTTCCCACCGCCACTGCCCGGGCCTCTGGTGAGCCCGCATGGACCCCCTGCCAGCGCTCTGGCTGGTGCGCGCGCCCCGCATCCTCAGCTTCCTCCTCCTCTTCCGCCTCGGAGCCCTCCACCGGGGACGCGGGGTCAATGCCTCGGCGCACCGCATCTAAAAGAGAAGGGGATGGTAACCAGAAGCCTATAACAATTCTACTCAGTGGCACTCCCAAACCTTCTTGTCCTCTCCCAGAGCACTCAGATTTGCCCTTGATCCAACTTCCAGTTCCTTCCCTCTCCCGACTTTGCTCCCTTCGATTCTGAATCCACACACCCTAGAGAGCAGATTCAGGAGCACAGCGTACTTTACAAATCTGCCATTAAGTAGGCACACAAGAAGTACATGTTGGATGACACCCCGTATCAAGAAAGTATAGTGGCTTTATCAAGCCAGGAAGAGCGAAGTCTGCTGTGCATTAAGACAGGGAATGTCAAGTGCGTTTACTATTGAATCTCTCCAGTCCCTAGGAGTCTATGTTGCTGTGCAACTCCTAGCAATTAAAAAAGAAGTTATTAAACCCCCATCCCCCCCAAAAAGAGAAATTCCCCCTTTCCCATCTTCTCTCTCCAGTAGTGTTAATAGAGTTTCAGATTTGTCCGGGGCCTGATCGATAGATGTCATCTATTAAAGGTAAGTTTTAATCGAACAATATTAGGATCAGACAGGGAAAGGGGGTTTGAAGTCGGTACCTGCAAGCTGCGAGCAGGAGATATGCAGGCGCCAGTAATAGAATATCGATCAAGGAGTTAGGAGGAGGGGAGCGCGGCCCCACAGAGAGACCATCCAAACAATTAATCCAGGCCCGCGGCCGGGACCCAAGCCAGGCCACCAGAGGCTTCCGGGAGCCCCGACAATCACCTCCAAACTTAGAAAGGAGGAGGAGGGGACTGTGCTGCATACAGCCCTCCGTGGGACCTGAATCCCTAGACTTTCAGAGTCTCCCCAAATAATTCAATCCCATGCCCATGTCCCACTAAGTATGAATCCTGCTGTCTTAAATTCTTCCAGCCACAAACTTTCCGGAACCCTTTCTTCTGTGTCCACCAACTTCAGGGATAAGGGGGAAAGGTCTAGAAGAGAGCACCAAAAGCTATGGGGGGTGGGGGGTGGGAGCAGTCCCCTGTTGGATCCGGGGAAGAGCATGGGCTCTGAAGATGTTTCTGAGTGGTTGAAAAAAAGCACCTTATCCGGGGAAAGCCCTAGCCTCGGTTGCCCTATACATAAATGGGAGTGGTGTTAATACGTAGTTGGAAGATATTTTCATAACCTTTATCCCAAGCTCCTCGCCCAGGTTCTAGCACGTGGAGAGCACAATACATTTCTGTTAGATCAATGAACCTGAGTATGTACTTTATGTGAGCCAGTCAGAGTTGTGGCACTCATCCACTGAGCAGGTGTTCAGGAAAGAAGCACATACTGGTCCTGGAATCTCAGCCACGTCTCTACCTCTGTCCTCTTCCAATTAGGGATGTTTCGCTTCGCACCTACGGGATCATCTTCTCTAGCTCCCAGGCTACCAATAAACCTTGGCTACTACTACTACTACTACTACTACTACTACTACTACTACTACTCACACACACACACACACACACACACACACACGGATACCAATAAACCTTGGCTACTACACACACACACCATTTTAGGCTTAAAACCGCCTCACATTCTTACCAGGGGTCTCCTGTGACCTGATTGGATTCCCCGAGCAGGCATCTTCCCCTGCTTCCACCTCTTCTAAACTTTTCTTGGCTTCCAGGGCAGCGAGACGCACCGGCGGGAGAGCAGCTCGCGTGAATTTTTGCGGATCCAAAATGTCCAAGACAGAGAATGAGATCTTGTGGTGAGCGGGGGCCGCCTTGGCCCCGCCGTCCTGCCATGCCAACATGCCCGCCTCCCGCGGGCCCGAGGCCAGCCGCACTGGGGTCGGGGATGGGTGCTCTCAGCCTTATCTTCTGCAGTGGTTTGGCCACAGCTCTCCAGCCGCGAACTGGAATTTCCCCGCCAAGCAAAGCTGGAGAGGGGGGCAAGGAGGCGGGGCGGGAGGAGAGAAGCGGGGGGGGGGGGCGCGGGAGGTGCTTGAGGATTGGCACTTGAGCTGGCCAGACCCCTTCCACGTGCAGTGAGCGCTTGCAGCCTCCACGAGACTATCCTGGGCAGTGGGAGGGGGGGAGGGAGCGAGAACTAGAGGAACCCTCACGGCCAATGCGCGCTCCCGGTTCGCGGGGTCACGATGGCATGCTGCGTGAACGTCTTCCCATGCTGCGGAGACTCGTGAAGAGCGTGAGAGAGGCTTCCATCTCCGGAACCTCATCTGCACACACATTCACCTGACTGAAGTTTACTTATTTCTCTTGGGTCACTTGCCATCTTCCTTTGACCTGGCGATGCCACAGAAGCCAGACCTGATACTTCGCTATGCTGCACGGTGCATCTCAAGCCCCATCCCTGAACCACAGTAAAGGCTTCAGGCACATTAACTTAGAAATTTTAAAGCCTCTGTGCATTTACAGTTTATAAAGCCCTGGGGCTTTCTCACTCTCTTTTGATTTTCTAGGCATTCCCCCCTGTGAGTGGGCGTGGCCTGGGAACCACAGTCTGTGGTTTCAAAGAGAAGGAAAATGAGGTTCAAAGATGAGCGGTGGCACTGCGGATGACAAGAGTCTGGACTGGGCCAGGGCTTTTCAGGTCACCCTGATGGCTTAGGATATGTAGGTTAAAAAAAAAAATCTTGGAGGGGAGTCTTTTCTTTTCACTCAGGAGACCAGCAGGGCCTGGTCAAAAGGGGTCTATGGAAATACACCAGCCCAGAGGGCTGAAGACTTAGGGCTACGTGGCTTGGCTAAAGGTGAGTATCCCTCCTTTGAGTGACTTTGAGTACCGTTTTCGTTGCCCCTCAGGACTTCTCAGTCAGATTCCACCATTAACATCAGAAATTGACTCTCTGGGTTCCTTTCCCAGCCTCAAGAAAGAAAAGGTTAAAAGATGCCTAGTGGTTTGAATTTAAGATCAGAGAAGAGAGACAATTAAAATGGCCCCATCTGCCCCCCAAGTCTCTAGGGCAGGTGGCATTAGCAGTGAGGGAAAGTCGGCACTAGCCACACCCACGGTGATATTCCTTTTTTTTTTTTTTTTTTTTAAGGCATTCATTTCAGCGACAAGTTCTGAAGCATTAGCCCCTATGCCCAGAACCACCTTGGACCCGGTCGCTTCTTTCTTCTTTGCCCCATGTGGTTCCCAGACAATGTCTTGACAATTAATATTGTCTAAGCAGGTAAGAAGTAGGAAGGGGAGGGGACTCCTCACTAAAGTGCAGGGAGCTGTTAATCCAATCTATTACTAAAGAGGTGTCCTTGGGGGCTAGCTCCTTGTAGCTTTTCTCATTCAAACCTTTCAGCCCCTCCCAGGGGTGGCCACCAAATTCCCTGCCGACTTTAAAGCCTTGCCGAAATTCAAGCCAGTTCCAGACCTAAAGTAAAGATGGATTGTGCTTTTAAAGCGAAGGGAAGGAAGTGCCCAGACCAAGCCCACCAGAACCCCCAACCCCCTGACCTCCACCCTTGCCAAGGGAATATGCGCTTTGTGAAACTCAGGGAAAAGACAAGCCAGAGGTCAGGCCAAGGGACAATCCGTGCAAATCACAGATTCTTCTGTAATGCACATACTTTGTTTTCTGTTTGGATAACCATTTCTCACCTAGTTCCCACATTTTTTTTAAGTCTTCCGGTTTCCTTTTCTCTCCTCCCCTACTGTCCCCAATTCCTTTTTCCCCTTTCCCATATATATTAGGTTTTTTTTTTTTTTTTTTTTTCAAGATAGCTGAGAAAGATCTACCTAAGTTCACTCACTCAGGAATCCATAGAACGTTTGTGTTTTTCCATGATTCCTTGTCTTACCTTTTTCTCTGGAAGATACATTGAATTGTTTCAGAGGACTGGGGGGAGTAACGAGAGTTCCAAGGGGCATCACATCCCAAAGCAGAGGAACAGACCCCTTCCCAGCCGCTATCACACAGAACTGGGACCATTTCATTGCACTTCCATAGTCTTTTGTTGTTGTTTACATTCTATAAAGTGTTTCCTCTCCTAGGATTTATCTCTCCTTTGAAGTCTATGGTGCTAAACACAGAAAAAGGACAAAGAGGGGAAAGTAACCAGCTGGAGAGAAGATCCAGGAGCACAGAGAGGCCATGTACTGCAGCCTGCAGATCTGTAGGCAGGCCTTCTTGTGGCCAGGTTTAAATTCCTCCCTTCAACGTCTCACCATTTCTCTTGTGTGTTCACCACAGCGTGAGCCTCCAGGACTCCTGCTCAGTGCTTAGCTCTGGGTAATAAATGAGATGGGAGAGACACCCATGTGTCTCCCTCAACACCGCCTCACTCACTCAGCCCACAGGCAAGCACCCAAAGACCAGGGCACAGCCTTCTGCTGAAGGGAGAATGGGAACAGAAAGCTTAAGGGAGGGGAGTCTTTTTTTTTTTTTTTTTTTTTTTTAAATCTGGCTACTTGTTTTGTGCAAGCCATAAGGCAGCAAAACCTCCCTTTGGGAACAACTGAGAAAAAGTGCTTGACTCACTAATGTTCTGACACGTGTGTTATCCAGGATGTGTCTCTATAATACATATGTTCACATCTGGCAAGCCATCTTGTTCACGAAGTTGATTTGGTTATTTTTTCTTTCTTTCTTTCTTTCTTTCTTTCTTTTTTCCTCTCCCTTCCCCCAGCCTGGGCATTAAAATTCCATTTGAGTGCTGTCTTTAAATTGCTTTGATGCTAGGTGGGTTCCAACTCTGACCTGTCCTGATGGCAAGTGATGGCTGTAACAAGCCCAGGATCAATATTCATAGCGGGTGTCCTGGGCTGATAACGCTATCCAAGACAATGTTCGCTATCAGTGTGGACAGCTGAGATATTGCGCCATTAGGGATGTTGTGTTAAATAACCTGATCCATTTCTGGGGCTATTTAATGAATTTCACAGCTTAGATAGTATCTTTAAGGAGATGGCAAAAGGCTATTCCAGAGGCACTGATGCAAATCAATGGTGCCAGGCTTCTCAAGCGATTGTCCAAACAAAGTGGCCTGTAATTCCAGCACAGCCTCGAGAAGCTGCCACCCACCCTGGGAGCAGGATTAACAATGGAGAGAAAGAATGTGCGGTTTATGCAGAGGGAGGGTGGGTAATACTATGAGTTGCATTAAGGTCCCTAAGATAAAATCATATGTTCCTGAAATAAATACAAGTGGAGTTCTCTGTTTGAGCCAGCCCACAGGTTAGGACATACATGCCAAAGAGACAGCTTCATCAGGCACAGCCTGAAGGCCAGAGGGAGGCACTGACTATGGAGACAGGCATGGATGCATCCCTCTACTTGGTACTTGGACGGCTTTCCCTGGCATGTGCTTCTTCAGCTCAAGTCACTCTATGGAAAGGGAAGAAAAAGGACGCTGGATTTTAAAGGATGCTATTGGCAGCAGCATCCGTACCGGTTTGTTTACCTGATCCAGGGCCTATCATTTACAGCTCAGGGCTGTTGTTTACCTCATCCCTGAGGCTTTGCACTCTGAATGCCAAGAGAAGCAAGTACCACTTTAAAAACAAAACAACAACAAAAGCAGAACACCTCAGAGGCAGGTACAGTTTTCACACTTGGGAAACAGAGGCAGAAGGACAGTTGCAAATTTGAGGCCATTAAGTTCCTAGTCAGCCAAGGTTGCATAGGAAAAAAAAAATCATCTGATTAATGATAATAAAAAAAAGTAAGTAACTAAAACTGAAAAACAACAACAAATAACCACAAAACGCAAAACCATCTTGGAGACTTGATTTGTGAAAGATAAATTCAAAACATATCCTTCCTGGGCTGGAATCTTAGCTCTTGGCTCAGCTGTGACAGAGCTTGCCTTGCACTTATGATGTCCTGGTTCGCTACCCAGTACCACATAACTTGATGGTGCACATCAGTAATCCTAGCACCTGGAAAGTGGAAGCAAAAGGATTAGGAGTCCAAAGTCACCCTTGGCTACCTATGGGGCTCAAAGTAGGCTGGGCTACATAAGACTCTGCCTCAAAACATGATTTTTTTTTTTAAAGAACAAGAAAAATTAATCAAAACAAAAATACAGCCTGCCTGCCTTTCCTCTAAATTGCAAAAAATAAACATGTTTACATATTTCACTTTAAACAATAAAAGCGTGTCTTGTGGAAATCCATAGGTTAAAAAAAGAAAAAAGAAACTTGTCTTTGAGTCAGGGTTGGGCTTCCTATGTAGTAGCACAGGCTAGCCTGGGGCTCGTAGTTCCCCCTGCCTCCTTCTCATTCTGAATGCTAGGATTAAAGAATCAACTTCTTTACCTTAAAAACTTAGAGGAAACATCAAAGCTTATTAAGCAATAGAGGGGTACATTGGTGAGCAGAACACATATTGATTGGTCCTGATAATAATAATAGTCTTAACTGTATCCACTCTTGGTTTGGTGTTTGCCCTGGGCCAGGCTGACAACCAATTCAAGATGCCAGAAAAGAGGGGTGAGTCAGAACATCCCATGGGTTGGGAATGCAGACAAGAGTAAAAGGAGAGGGCTGGTGAGATGGCTCAGTGGGTAAGAGCACCCGACTGCTCTTCCGAAGGTCCAGAATTCAAATCCCAGCAACCACAAACCACATGATGGCTCATATCCATCCGTAACAAGATCTGACGCCCTCTTCTGGAGTGTCTGAAGACAGCTACAGTGTACTTACATATAATAAATAAATAAATCTTTAAAAAAAAAAAAAAAAGAGTAAAAGGAGAAAGGAGAGTGGGTGCCTGCTTTCACCTCTCTCTGCATCCTGGTTTTCATCTCTGTCACTTCCCCAGCAGTGGCAGCTGCCTCAGGCTTCTGCTACCATGCTTTCTCTTCCGTAGTGAAGCCCAAACAAACCAAATTTTCCATAAATTTGCTTCTTGTTAGATATTTGGCTACAGCACGGAGAAGAGACATTGTAACTATCCCTATGATGTTTCCATGGCTATTTTGGTTCATGTGGTGTAGACTGGCATCAAATCAAGCCTCTTCAAAATCCCTGGCCCAGATATCGTATAAGCCACGTGTTGGTTCCCTGTCTATGCATGCTACCTCCTGAAAGGCTTCCTCTCAGTAGGACAGACAGTATGGAAGTGGTCATTTTTGCTATGTGACAGCCCATTCGTGGGTTCTGTCAGCTCTGGCAAGTGAACTGAACCACCCAGTGACCTCAGTCTCCCCAGTGCTGGGATTACAAGTGTGAGCTCTGTGCTTATCTTCATCTTGTGAAATGCCAGTATTGTTTCAAACTCTAAATGTTGTTTGCTTTTGAGACAGGGTCTTTCTGTGTAGCCCTGGCAGTTTTCCTGGAACTCTGTGAAGACCAGGCTGACTCTGAATTCACAGAGATCCACCTGCCTCTGCCTCCCAAGTCCTGGGATTAGAGGTGCACAACATTATACCCTCCCTTCCCTCTAAATTGTCCACAGTCAGAGAACTCTGTCTAGCACAGCCTTTGTCACAGGGCCTTGTCCTTAGACCGTCTTAAAGTCATTTGTGTTTGAACACACTAATGTTCTTGTCTTCAATAGGTTGAAGGATCAAAAGGAATAAATAGTAGCCCAATAAACATAATTCCAGTGCTTCACAGTTGGATGGAAAAATGGGTTGGAATGGCATACCTTAAGAAGAGGTGCTAGGGTAGGTTGTGGGGTAGAGAGCCATGGAGAGATGGCTCAGTGGTTAAGAGCATTTGCTGATCTTGCAGAGGGCCCCAGTTTGATCCCCAGGACTCACATGATGGATGGTTCACAACCACATGTAACTCCAGTTCCAGTGTCTAACAACCCCCTCGTCTGGCTTCTTCAGGCACTGCGCACATGTGGAACAAATACATTTACACACACAGGAAAACACTCATATACACAAATTAAAAATAAATATTTTTTAAGAAAAAAAAAAAGGTGAGGCTAGAAAAATGGCTTAGCCATTAAGAACACTTGCTGTTCTTGGGGAGGACTCAGGTTCAGTTCCCAGGACCTACAGGGCAGCCCACAATAGTCATTAACTGTTCCTGGGGATCTCATGCCTCTTCTGTCCTCCAAGGGCTCCTGCCACACAGTGTGCTTATATACATGCAGACAAAACACTCATTCCTGTAAAATAAAATAAATATTTTCTAAAAGGAAAAAGGGTGGTGCATGCTAAAGCTAAAAATAAGAACATTTTGCTGTTGTTACGGATGTGGGTTTATAAGCGACCCAACAGTGGTCAAATGTCACACCTCCGTGATACAACTGTATTCTTCAAGGCAAGTCATCCACAGGAGGCGACCATGTGCTTTCAAAACAACCACAGGAGCAGCAGCAAGAAATGAACCACAGATGTTGTGGAATCTGCTCTACAAATCTTTCTGAATGTGCCCAGCACTCAGTGTACCTGGCCTGAGTTCCCATCGCATCTGTGTAAGCAAAGTCAGAAGGCTGAAGCAACCAAGCTAGGTCAAAAGAAGCCTGCAGCCGGGTGGTGGTGGCACATGCCTTTAGTCCCAGCACTTGGGAGGCAGAGGCAGGCGGATTTCTGAGTTCAAAGCCAGCCTGGTCTACAAAGTGAGTTCCAGGACAGCCAGGGCTATACAGAGAAACCCTGTCTCAAAAACAAAACAAACAACAATGAAGAAGAAGAAGAAGAAGAAGAAGAAGAAGAAGAAGAAGAAGAAGAAGAAGAAGAAGAAGAAGAAGAAGAAGAAGAAGACGAAGAAGAAGAAGAAGAAACCTGCAGACTCTGCCCTGTTCTCCCCAAATGCTTGCTCCCTTGGCTGGGAGAAATTTCTGCTTTGACTCTGGCTGCCGAGCTGTGAGATAATCAAGTCACAAGTAGAGGCTATCCTAGACAGCCTCCAAGTTGTGTAATGTGTACTAAAGTTTCAGGACTGCTTCGATATCAATTGCCCAACTGCTCCAACACCTACTGCAGCCCATCTCAGAAGACAGAGATCCCTTTTCTCACATGGGTGATTGGTTTAGTTTGGTGCTCCAGGGTTACTGGACCACTGGAGCTCGGGCCCAAAAGGTTGCAAACAATAGCCTTTTGGGGTTAGGAGCCTGGGGAAGGCTTTGTTTCCCCTTGCCCACCCTCTCTGTCTGAAATGCAGAAGCCTCTCCAGGAGTGCAGAAGGCAACTTGAGAGCATGTGGGTCGAACCTTCTGCTGTACAAGCAGGTGATGGTGGAGAAAGATGGAAGCAGCCTACTGTCTGCTGCTACTACAAGCTTTTGTACTGGCCAAACTTGCCTTTGTTCTGGTTCCCTACGCAGGAGAAAAACTAACCCTGCCAGGTTATTGCATGCAGCCTGAGGTGACTCAGAGTTAGACAACACCCTTTGCCCGTCATATCCAAGGAAACTTCTTGGATTTTTGGATCAGGTGGGGAAAACTTGGAGACTTGTTGCCATAGACCTATCAGGTCTGGGCTGCTATGCCAGCCTAGGATCTCTGGATCCATTCCCTACCTCTGTTGTAACAGTATTCATTTGGTGGCTTTAGATGACAGAGTTAGCATTTGGTGCATGTCCAGATATTAGAATTCCCGGAAACAAGGTGTCAGCAGAGCTGCTTTTGCTTTCCTTGTAGAGGATTTGAGGACATCCATTTTGTCCCTTTGAGCACCTAGAGGCCTCCTATTTCCCATGGTCCATGCCCCCTTCTTATTTAAGGTTGGAACTGTATTGTGTGAGATAGGGGTAATCTCATCAGCAAAAGCCCCCTTTCAGCATATAAGCTAATGTGTAGCTGGTCTTTGCTACTCTATGGATTCTTCTTTATCCCACCTTTTATTCCTCTGGTTTCACCCCTTATCACTAGAGAGGAGAGAAAGGATAAAGGGGAGAGAGATAGAGATCCCTGAGTCTAATGACTTTCCTCTTGTTTCTTCTTTGACCACAACTAGTAACAAACTGCAAACAAACCCCCTGAACCACCATTAACCATCAACCCCACCTATTGGGTCCCTAGCATTTATATGCCCCCTGAAATTTTTCCAGAATTCCAAATGTCACACAATTGCAGAAACCACACCTCTGCTAGTGCACGAGGCAAATCTAATCAGCTGCTGCAGATAGTCTGAAGCAGCCCCACATCCCCATACTTGGGTTGAAATGAAAGCACATTCTTATAATATTTGTTGTTTGTTTGTTTTTTTAAGAAACCAAAATTCAATATGAACTTCTGTTGCTGCCCTATCCTCTTTTGTTCTGATCTGATAATGCTCCTGCAAACATGGTGAGTGTTCCTAAGACCCACTGGACATTCTGCAAGAAATGTGGGAAGCACCAACCCCACAAGGTGACACAGTACAAGAAGGACAAGGATTCTTTTTAAGCGTTATGACAGGAAACAGAGCTGCTGTGGTGGACAGATTAAGTCTATTTTCCTCCAAAAGGCTAAAACTGCAAAGAAGAGTGGGCTGAGACTTGAGTGTGTGGAGCCCAACTGAAGATCTAAGAGGATGCTGGCTAGTGGGAGATGCGAACACTTTGAACTGAGAGGAGATAAGAAGAGAAAGGGCCAAGTGATCCAGTTCTAAGATGATTTTGTTATGAAGACAATTAAATCTTGAACTGAAAGAAATAAAGAAATAAAGAAAGGGAGGGAGGGAGGGAGGGAGAAAGAGAGAGAGAGAGAGAGAGAGAGAGAGAGAGAGAGAGAGAGAGAGAGAGAGGCTAAAATTCTAGAATTTTCACTACACTAATGTGTTTGCAGGTTCTGGATATCAGGCCTTTCTGCATTTTTTTTTTCATTTCTACCTAGAGAGTGACAGTGAGTCCAGGTCCCAGACAGAGATGGTTGAGAGGACAAAAATCACACAAATGTACTCATCGCTGGCAGAGGTACACTTTATCCTCAAGGGCATAAGCCTAGAGTCAGACATTCTTTCAAGTTCCACTTCAGACTGCCTGTCTGTGTATAAGCCACCATGGCTACCCACAGCCCAGTATCCATCCTCTTGCTGTATGTATCTTTGTCACTCATTGTCACTTGGCATACATCAGCCCAACTGTGCTATATGTTGTCTTATCCTTGGACCATCTTGATATCTGAAGGTAAAGATCACATTTTCGGCCAATTTGTACCACAAGCACCCACGGTAAGGGGCAGAGGCTTCTGTCTGGAAAATTCTTTAGTCTGACCCAGCTCCAACTTGGAAGTCTGGAAAGACCCAGATTCCCATGAAGATTAAACTGGGTGCTGTCCAGTTAGATGCTGAAGGTGAAGTGGCAGACATAGGAAGGCAGTGTTGAAATAATTTGGTTCTTCTGCTTTGTTGGAGGCAGAGGCTGTTCTAATGGGATACTAGCGTCTTACCCACAGGCAGTGGAATAGGACTACCAAAGGAGCAGAGCATCTCTAAGGGGAGGTCCAGAAATCTTGGTAATAAAAATTTTTACTTCCCCAGGAAGAATGTTGGGCTCTCCAGAAGGAGCCACTGACAATGGGCCTTTAGTCAACGATGGCTGTTGACTAAAGGGAGGCTAAGTCTGGAGCTGAATCAGTTCCTGGGACACCTAGCTGGAGGAGATAACACGGCCAGAACTGAGCTGGTTGACAAAATTCTTCAAGGTCTCAGCAATTATAATGGAACTAACTTAGCAACCAATCAAAATTGTACTAATGTCACTGTTTTTCCCCTACCAATCATATTAGAGATTACCTAATCTTTCTAGAAAATTCCCCTAGGCCTGCATAAAAGAGATCTGCAAACATTTTGACGAATGGTTGACCCCTGAATGCTGGTAATTTCTACAGAATAAACGCTCTTTGCCTTTGCGTACTATTTGAGTCTGGGGTCTTCCTTCAGTGATTCTTGGATTCATAGACACTTAACTCCTGGTTATGCAGGACTCCAGCCTGATTCTCCAGTCTTCACTTCTTAATCCCCAAATCTGTAAGCTCTTTCTTGCCTGGTGTAAGCAAACTTTGTCTAGTTAGAGCAGCTTCTCTGGTCTCTCTGTACAGTTTAATACTGATCTCTAGCACAGTAAACCCACTCAGGGTAGACATTATACCTCTTATTTCTCTTGTGAGTAGCTCCTCCAGTAAGCTCATCAAAAGACTAATGCACGCTTTGTTGAAATGGGTTAAAGTTCTAACGTTCTGGGCACTAGAGAGGTGGCTCAGTGGTTCAGAGCACTGGATCTTTCAGATGGACCAGGGTTCAGTCCCAGCACCCACATCATTATTCATCATGGTCTATAACTCTTGTTCCAGGGATCCACACCCTCTTCTGGTCTCCCGAGACATAAAATCTGTTTTTTTCCGCCTGTATTACCATGTTCTTTATTTTTGCAAGGCTGTTGTCTGCATATAACTTTTGAATTTATGTTTTTCATACAATGTTAGAACAGAAGAGTTTTCCAAGGTAGTTACCTGGGGTCTCTCTCCTTCTCCTTCTCCCTCTTTCTGTCCCTCTTCCCAGCTGTCTTCCCCTCCCCCTCTCTCCCTCTTCTCTCTCCAATCCCCTTCTCCTTCTCTTTTTGCTTTTGGAGACAGGATTTCTCTGTGTAGTCCATGCTGTCCTGGAACATGTACCAGTCTGACCTCAAACTCGGAGAGCTCCAGCTGCTTCTGCCACCACCCCTGGCTGGTCTTTCTTTCTGCACATTTCTTTCAGCATTTCTGATATGTGATCTGTATCCTCTACATTAATTTTCTTCAGCTTGTCTTGGCATTATCATTTATTTACACTGCAGTCACTCTGTTCGCACTCGTTCCTTTAGTGTGTTTCCAAGGAATTGGATTGTGCCATCTATTTAACCGCCTGCAAGATCTCTCCCTCTCTCTTCCACTTTCGAGACATGAACCTCACTACCGAGGCCAAGATCGTCTCCAAGACTTAAAATTTCATTTATTTAACTAGTCTACGTGTGTGTGCATGCACTTGTAGGGAGATCTGGGGACAATGTGCAGGAATACGTTTTCTTCTGCTATTGTATGGGTCCTGGGAATCGAATTCAAGTTAAGTTTTGTGGCAAACAACTTGACCCCCTTGTGGCATCTTGCTGACCGTGGCCTCACACTCTCAGTCCTGCTGGGGATTACAGGTGAGAGCCATCCCTCCTGGACTGTTTCACTTTTCATTTCAAGTTGCCTTGTCCTGACTCTTAGGGGTTTGAACTCCTGAAGGATGCGTTTGCGGCTTTTCCTGGCAACCAAGCATCAGGCTGGTCCACGTGGTTCCCAGTTTGCGCCCCGCCCGCCGGCCGCGGATTACATTTCCCAGGCAGCCCCGCGCGGGAGGCGTGGCTGTGGGATAAGGGCAGCAGCGACGCTGAGTTCGGGTATATATCTGGACACGATGGCCGCATGGGCTGAACGGCTGAAGGGCGTGCGGGGGGTGCTGCTTGACATCTCCGGCGTGCTGTGTGACAGCAGCGCAAGCGGTGCAACCGCTATCGCAGGCTCTGTGGAGGCGGTGGCGAGGTTAGTGAGCTCAATACAGGGGGTTCCCGGCTGTGTCACTACCGGGGGCGGGGCGTTCGCGCCAGCCCCGCCTTCTCGAGTGCTAGCCCCACCCCTCAGGCTGTCTGGGAACCTTGTGGGGAAGGTTGGGTTGGTCCTAGGCATTTATGGGTTGGAGCTATGTTTTGGAAGTAGTTGGTTAACTTGCAAGTAAAATACAGATTCAGAAAGTGTAGACTATCTCATTAATATTGCAATATGTTAGGTCGGTGAGATGGCTCCATGGGTAAAGACACTCATTGCCAGTTGTGACACCTGAGTTCAATTCTTGGGACCCACATGGTAGAAGAACAGTGGCTACTGTAAGTTGCCTCTCTCTGCCCTCCATGCACGTGCTCCATCCTAAAAGTAAATAAATGGAAAAGTTACTTTAAAATATTTCATGATGTTGCTTACACGTTTCAGTGACCATTTTTAATATACCAGGCTAAGTAACCTATTCAAATGATCGACCTGTTTCTCTTAGAAAACTTTAAGTCATATATGTGGCTAGCCATCTAATTCTCTTGTGTTGGTTTTGATTTGAGGAGGACAAGGGGTCTGCCCTTTAAGTCTTGCCTATACAGGATACTGTCAGGGACCACAACTGGCATTAACCCTGGACTATTTGCCTTTGGTCCCCAGATAGCACTGTGTAATGTGTATGAGCAGTTGGAAGAGGCTCATTGTTGAGCATTATTCTCTCAAAATCACTCTCTGGGATACCCTGGCCTAATTATTTACTTATCTGTAGTCAAGTAAGTCCTTTGATCCCGAGAGGCCCTCCCCTACTTATCTCTGTGTGTGTGTGTGTGTGTGTGTGTGGTTGTGTAGAGGGGGGGAGAGAAAGAACACTTGAGCAAGAGGGGTGGGGTGGCACTGATGATGTAACAAGGACACAGACTATGTTTTGTAGCAAAGTGAAAAGGACTGGTGTGGGACAGCTAGTCCTAGGGACACCTAGACCCTCTGGGTGGTGAAAGTCCAGTTGACAGGTCTCTCTGGCCTCTACATATTCTCCACTAACTCCAGAACTTAGGGCTGACTTTGTTTCACTGAGCCTTGGATGTGAGCAGTGAATTCTGTGGAGGCCCCTCTTAGAGTGTAGCGGGACACTGGACGATGTTTTGAAGTGAAGTTGCCTCGTGTAAGCAGCCAGGACATTATGAGGATCTCATTGGAAGGGAAGGTAGACCATAGTTTGTGCTCAAGTGAATAAACTAAGTCACCATAGATGAGTATATGTGAAGACAGAGCCAAAGCAGGTAAGCCCAGGGATGGCGCCACCGTAGGAAGTGACTTCCCACTTTAACAGCTGAAGAGAATCCACCCACAGACATGCCCATGCATGTCTCCTGGATGATTCTAGATCTCATCAAGCTGACAATTGAGATTAACTGTGTCATACATGTATATCCACACACATGTACACACACACATACATGAACATGTATACATGTACAAATATGTATAATAAAAATGAGGTTTCTTTTGGCTCCTTGGAAAGAAAGCTTTCACACCTATGGCCCAGAATATATAAATCAAAAAAGTCAGTCACTGAGTGAGAATGTGGACAGAGGACATAATCACTCACCAGGAAAGAGACACCAGTGACCCCCCTCCGCACTGGAAAGATGCGCCACCTGTTGCATTAGAAATGCAAATTCAAACTATACTAATAGTTTTTTTTGATAAAAGTGGGAAATAGTTCACTTTGTTGTTTTTTTTTTCTTTTTTTTGAGACTTTGTAGAAAGAAGCGCTTCCACCTTATGTAAGAAGACACAATTGGCACTGCCTGGCAGTAGTGGGTACAATTCTAGGTATTTGTCCTGACTTGTTTACTAGAAATAACTGAGCCGGACAGTGGTGGCAGACACCTTTAATCCTAGCACACAGGAGGCAGAGGCAAGAGTTCAAGTTCAGCCTGGTCTACAAAATGAGTTCCAGGACAGTTGGAGCTACACAAAGAAACCCTGTCTGAAAAAAAAGAAAGAAAGAAAGAAAGAAAGAAAGAAAGAAAGAAAGAAAGAAAGAAAGAAAGAAAGAAAGAAAGGAGAAGAGAAGAGAAGAGAAGAGAAGAGAAGAGAAGAGAAGAGAAGAGAAGAGAAGAGAAGAGAAGAGAAGAAAAGAGTAATTGAAATGAAAGGTAGCTGAGTCTTTTGAAATCATAAAGGACTAAGAACGATCACTCTCCATAGTCAGGGATGAGTCACTGTCCCTCTCTCCACAGTGACACCGTACAGTGTGAGTGAGGACAGCAATCATGTGTGTCCTGTTTGCAGTAGAAAAGGCAGACATGCACCTGTCCCTGCTGCTGGGTTTACATAAAGCTCAGAAAGACACTTGCTACTATTTTGGAGTCTTAGTGAAGAGATGAGGCTGGAGCATAGAGAAGTGGGTTGGAAGAATGGAGGAAAGCTCTCGTTATCCAACTTTATATATCAACATTTTTAAAGCTTTTGAACCATTCAGAGTTATAACATGTGACTTTCTTCAGCTGCAAGTGAAGAATGGTGTTACCAGGGCATAAAGCGGGGGAGGGGCAGAGGGGGGTGAGGGCAGGGCAGGGGTGGAGGCAGGAGCCACAGTGCCTGGATCGGACACTTACAGTGGCTAAAGGAGGAGGCAGTTGAGTTGGGAAAAGAGAATTAAAGAAGTATTTTAGAAGTAGATGTAGTGAGACTTGTCCCCATGTAGTTATTGTGGGGCCAGAAAGAACATGGAGTCCTTCACTATGGGGTCATGTGGCTTCTTCAGTCAGGAAACAGGGTGGCAAGTGCTTGTGCGTGGCTAGCTTCCTGCTTCTTATAAAGTAGGGAAACCCAAGCCTAGGAAATGGTGCTGCCCACATAGGGTGGGTCTTCCCATCTCTGTTAACCTAGTGAAGAGAATCCCTCACAGGCGAGCTCAGAGGCTTGTCTC
Source organism: Mus pahari (assembly GCF_900095145.1). Lineage (NCBI taxonomy): Eukaryota > Metazoa > Chordata > Mammalia > Rodentia > Muridae > Mus > Mus pahari. The sequence goes on from NC_034590.1 coordinate 102,059,970, forward strand.
CCATGTGATCCCATCTATATTAACTACCACAACATGCCTTTAATACTCTTTTAAAGTCAGAGCCACTTGAAAGCAACTTACTGTTGTGTTTTGTTTTGTTTAAATGTCTCTAGTCCAGGCTGACCTCAAACTCAAGATTCTCCTTCCTCAGCTTTTTTTTAAAAGAGTTTCTTTTTTTTTTTTCTTTAAAGATTTATTTATTTATTATATGTAAGTACACTGTAGCTGTCTTCAGACACTCCAGAAGAGGGCGTCAGATCTTGTTACGGATTGTTATGAGCCACCATGTGGTTGCTGGGATTTGAACTCCGGACCTTCGGAAGAGCAGTTGGGTGCTCTTACCCACTGAGCCATCTCACCAGCCCCCCTTCCTCAGCTTCTTAAGTGCTGGGATTACATTGTGCCAATATACCTGGTTAAAAAATTATTAAAGTAAATGCAACATCTAGAAAACATTCTTACTGCACATGTAACACCCAATTTATTTCACTCTCAGAAAGCTCGCTCCACACTCCCCTACCCAGAGCTTTGCCCTCTACTCCCATAGGCTAGTTTCACTTGTGACTCTGGATATTGTAGGGCTGAAAGAACATGAAGTGAAGAGAAGACAGGGCAGCAGGACCTTGAGGAGGCAGCTGGTCATGTGGCTTCTGTAGTCAAGAAATCACAGAGTGGGTCCCCCTTATGGTTGTCCCTCTCCCCTGCTGTTCCTTTTGTTTGTGGCAAGTGGATCCTAGATGGCTTGATGGCATCAGAAAGCATAGTTCCATGTAGGAATGTCTTAGTTACTGCTCTTCTGCCATGAAGAGACACCACGACCAAGACAACTTGTAAAAGAAGGCATTTAATTGGGGGATTACTCATCGTTCCAGAGGGTGAATCCATGACCATCATCATGGGGAGTATGGCACAGGCAGGCAGGCAGGCAGGCAGGCATGGCACTAGAGCAGTAGCCGAGAGCTCACATCTGATCCACAAGCATGAAGCAAAGAGAGCTACCTAGGAATAGCATGGACTCTTGAAATGTCAACCCAATGACACACCTCCTCAGCAAAGCCACACTTTCTAATCCTTCTTAAACAGTTCTACCAACCGAGAGCCAAGTATTCAAATATATAAGTTTGTGGGGCCATTCTTGTTCAAACCACTACAAATGATGACATAATTTGTACATTCCTCTGTTTTCCATTTGTGTTAACTGGAGCTTCTGTGAATGTTCTAGAACATGTGTTTTGGTGAGCATGTGAGTGTGCCACTATAGGAATGTGCAAGTGTCAGGGTGGGTTAGCTGAATTACAAGGCAGGAGTGTGTTTTGGTAAGTGCTGCCTGGGAGTTCTCCAAAGCGGTTTTGTATTTTGGATCACAAGCCAACAGTGTACAAGAGTCACGGCTGTCCTTGGTCCTCCCCAACACTCAGCTTGTCAGTCTTTTCCTCAAAGTGAGGCAGAAAAGGAGACAGGGAAAACCTGAGACCATGAGAGCTGAGAGGAGCCCTTCAGGCTGGAGTCTGGCTGAAGCCCCTTACTCACAGGGCATTTCCAGCACAGTTAACTCTTTAAGACCTTTGTCCCTCCCAGCTGTAAGCCTGCAATTTTCTAAGGATCTCACCAGAGACCTCCTTTACCAGAGACAGGATATATATATACTATACCCCTTGCAGTGTAACCTTAGTGGCTCCTGGTTTTACTTTATCAGATTATAAACCTGTCCATGGCACTTCAAAAGCCTGTCATCTTTCTTATTAAAAGGGAGAGGAAATGGAGAAATAAAAATAAAATTTCTTAACAGCCATCTAAGATGTATTAACTTGAGAGCTCTCTAGATGGTTACAGGGGATGCTAAGACAGCGGTGCCTGGAGAGAAGCCCATCCTTATGCTTGGGCGTGTCTTTTTGCTTGTGACTCTTCAGCAGACCTGTGCATCTGGGCATGTCTTACTTCCCTCTTTCTCTCTTCAATCTTGTGCTTAAGCCAGAATTAAAATATCTTCAACCAAACTTCCAATTCTGCTTTATAAACTAACCAGTCCTGAAAAATCTGATGAGAGTTGAAGCCACCACTCCTGGTTTGGCCTGAAATGAGGTCTCTGAAAGCCCAGTGGTGTCCCTCTGGCCGCCGAGGGTAGCTTTGTGGAGCTATATCCTTGTCCCTTTCATCGCCAACAGTGGCAGGGTCATTATTAATTTCCAGCCCCATGAAAAATAGTGGGAAGGTGCAGAGCCTTGGTCCCTGTCTCCATTTTTTATTTTTTGTTTTTTTTGTTTTTTTGTTTTTCTCCTGTCAGGAACACAGATGTTGGAGGGACTGACAGGAGGTGGTGCCCCTTGTCTGAGCCTTTGATTTCTAGACAGTAGTGTGGCTCTGGATAGTACCCCTCCCAGTCAGGCAGTGTCCAAGGATCTCCCAGAGGCAGCTGGGTAGCTGGACTTTGAGGGTGAGTGTTCTACCCACAGACATTTCATCAGTGATTTCTTTTATAGCTCTCTGACGTCCAAGGTGGGTGCTATTACCTCCCTTGTTTGGTTGATTGTTTTGTTTTGTTTTTTGGAGACAGGGTTTCTCTGTGTAGCCTAGGCTGGCCTTAAACTCAGAGATCTGCCTGCCTCTGACTCCTGAGCGCTGGGATTAAAGATGTGCACCACCACTGTCAGGCCTGTTGTTATCTTTCTTCACTAGCAGGCCTACTGGAGACTCAGAGTGAGATAAGCTCACTCTGTACCTAAACTAGGATAGCAAAGAAGACCTCTGAACCCCACTCTGCCAGACCCAGAGCAGGCCCTTAGCTGTCATCCTAGATCTATGCCTGGACTTGTGTGTGTGTGTGTGTGGGGGGGGACTAGCAAGGCTTCCCTCTAAATCAGTGGTCTCAACCTTCCTAATGTCACAACCCCTTACGATAATTCCTCAAGCTGTGGTGACCCCCAACCGTAAAATTATTTTCGATGCTACTTCATATCTGTAATTTTTTGCTACTGTTAAATATTTTTGGAGATGGAGCTTGGCCACTGGGGCTCTGACCCACAGGTTGAAAAACCACTGCCCTAATGCCTCTGAACTGACACTCCTAGCTTGTCACAGTGCTGCCCAAGAAAAGGATGCAGAGAGTTGTGGCGTTAGGAAGGTCCGTCCCTGTGGGCTCTGGGCTTGTGTCTGGCCCTTGGGAAGCTTTTCTAAGATGTGCCTGAGTACCATAGTGATGGCATTTGCTGCTCTTGCAGAGGACCAGGGTTCAGGTTCTAGCAACTGCATTGTAGTTCCCAACACTCACCTAGAGGCTCACAACCGTCCCTAACACTAGTTCCAGGGGGCTCTGATGACCTCTTCTGACCTCTGCAGGCACCCAGCACACATGTGCTGCACAGCAAGACAACCATACACATAAAGTAAATAAATCTTAAAGAAATTAAAGAGATCTGTTTTGACCTCTCTGGAGGCTTCCATAGCAGGGGTATCTATCTCTGGTGTGGTGACACTGAAATGCAGCCGCCTGTGACAACAATCCTAAAATATACTGAAGGTAGCTGTGGAGAAGTAGGCCGAGGGGAAAGCCCTCTTTCTTGAAGCCTGTGAGATTATGCCCATTGAGGGGGCAAGGAACCCAGAGGACTGACATTGACCTCTCTGGACTCCGCGGTCCCTTTGGTACTGGATCAAGTCCCTACATCTCTACCTGGTCTGCTGGAGCAATCTCAAGTGACCTTTGGTCTCTCTTGAGGGACAATCGTTTCCTTGCTTCATTTCTGTCTGTGGCTTTGGCTGAGAATGCTTCCAAGCAGCCCTGGCATCTCTATAAGGACAAACCTTCCTGCTCAGGCGTAGAGCAGCCCCCCCCCCGCCCCCGCCCTCTTCCCCTGTGACGCGTGCCAGAGGCTTGGGTAAGAGGTTTGCCCTCTGTTAAAACACACCTGCTTTTGAAGTTTTCCGGGGAGGGGGGTTTCCTCTCTGGGTGGATGAGCCAATACTGGCCCTCCCAGAATCCTTCACAGATGGGGTCCAGCTTGCCAGGCTACGCAGCTGGGCATCCAGCTGGCTTGTGTGGCCTTGGCGGATCTTCCCACCTTTCCCTCCGTGACCCCTTGAAGTGCAGGGCTCCCTTTGAAGTTCTGCCAGAGTGCAGAGGAAGTTCCTGGGGTCAGGCCCTCAGATGCAGAGGGACACATGAGATGGGGGGGGGGTGGGACTCTGGGGGAACCCTGGCAGTTCCCAGGCACCGCAGCCCCCAGGAGGCATCTTCATTTTTGGAGTGGGGGGGTGGTGGATCACTGTCTTCCATTATTCTTTCTGGATTTTCTGGGGTGACAGAATTTTTTTTTTTTTAATTTTTACATTTTCTAGAAAGTTCTCACTTGTTGGGAGATAGACCGCACAGGAAGAGGGTAATCTTAGCCTTTGAAAATGAGCCGGAGGTCACCTGAAGGAGGCTCGCCAGCCAGGCAGGTGCTCCATTCCTACCTCACTTTCACACCTGCCCAGTGAGTCCTTTCCAAGATGAGGGTGGAGGTCCTGAGAAGCAGAAAAGAGGCTGAGTTCTCACAAAGGCAAAGGAATGCTGTGCATCCCCCACACACCCAGCAAACATTAGTTGGATCCCTGCAGTACCAGGAACGCTCTGCTGTAGACCCAGAGAATCTGATAGTGAGCCAGGTGGCTAGAAATCAATGCCAATGTGGCCAGTGCCGGAGACCAATAGTGAACAGGTTGTGCTGGGTAGGCTAGTGTGTCAAGTAGACCGAACCTGGACTGTGTGGGTGGAAGTCTGGGGCTGCAGGTGCTCACAGGCCTCACAGGTCCCATGAGCATCGAGTTGAGATCCAGAGAAATGAACCTAAGATGCTCTTAGATGGAAGAATGGCAGCTTCACCCTTCCCATGTGGAGTCATTCTTACAACCCCATACACACACTTAGTCCTGGAAGCTGCTGGATGGGACTGACTGACTGCTGTAGGACCTGTGGGCAGGTGTGGACATCTGTAGCCCTCCTGGGTCCCCCCCCACACCCCTAAAGGCCTTTATTGGAGCCCATTTGTGGGCAGATTGGGCTCCCTGAGGGAAGCCATTCAGAGGCAGGCTGGGCACAGCAGGGGCTGCAGCACAAAGGCCCTGGCGGTGAGCAGGCCCTGGTGATGGCCCCCGAGGCATCTGCATGTGAAAGGAGATGAGCATTTACTGCATCCTGTCGAAGGCCACTAAAGCACATCTGGACCAGCCTAGGCCAGACTGGCCTTTTTGGGGCCAGCGGAAGGAACCAGGCTTGGCCTCAGCTCAGGGCAGTCTCATAAAGCAATTCCCACCCAGAATGGTGAGCCAGGCCCAGCCTTCCAGGTGACTCCCCTCGATCCTCAGGGTGAAGTCATAGGGACACTAAGGAAACCCAGATGCCATACAGAAAGTCTGGGTGCGGCAGCAAGTGATCGGTCAGGACAGCTTTGAAATCTGGCTAGTCCTCACCTCTAGGACCTCAGTGCTCAGCTGTCAGGACATCATCCAGTCATGAGGACAAGGTTCCCAGGAGTAGCCATAACAAAGAAGAGAGTGCACCATGCCAAGCTGCTTCCTCTCAGTCCCACCTCTGGGCCAGGCTAGCCCGGGAGTCAGCTGGAGAAGGCTCTTGCTTACCCTGCCTACCAGGAGCTCTGGTGGCTCCACCCAGGCCCTGGGCAAGGGTCTCTACCCTTGGGCAAGAGCTGATGGTGATATTGAGTGATCTTGCCCTTTTCCTGTCTACAGGTGTGCCATGATGGGGAGGGCACGAACCAGAGCAGCGCACTCTTTATCCTGGGTTCTGGGGTTTCTGTTTTGTAATGTCAACCAACGCTTGAAGTTTCATAACATAGGTAACGTCCTTCAGTTAATGTCCCTGCCAGTACTTGATTCAGAGAAAAGCCCAAGGTCTTTGCCATCACCTCTGTCACAGTACCTGCCTCAGACTGACCCTGTGGGTCTTCCATACCCTTTCATTTATGTTGCCTCCAAAGCACAGAGCATCTCCCTCTCCTGATCTTTGCAGTCTCCAAGGCAGCTAGCTGCCTGTCACGCGGACACTGCCCTTGTCTTGTCTCCCCTCTCCCCAACTCTGTGTTCAGCCAGAGTAAGGCCTTAACTCTGTATTACCCTCAGAGCAAATTTTAAAAATGACATTTAGTTAATTGTGCTTGTACGCACATGCACACATGGGAAGGTCTGAGAACAGTTTAAAGGAGTTGGTTCTCTCATTCCACCACGAGGATCTCAGAACTTGAACTCAAGTCATCTGGAGCCTTTACCGGCTGAGCTGGCTCACCAGGCTGCAGCCTCACGGAGTGGCTGTTCTTCTATATTTTATTTGGGAAAAGAAAACCAAATTAAACAGGAAATCAGAAGAAAGAATGTTTGCTGAGAGATCAGTCAGTGCAAAGCCTGAGGGTGTTTTGAGGAGTGAGGGTGGTGAGGTTGGGGGTGTGTTGGCTGCACACATCTGATTGGTACGCCAGCAACCACCCAAGTGTATCAGGAGACAGAGTGGCTAAACAGTGCCTTGTCCAGACTGTAGAATCTCTGGATGACACTTTATCCAGACTGCAGACTCTCTACAGCTGGGAAGGAGAGAGAATTAGCTCTTTTGATTAGTTCATATTTGACCTGAACTGTATGTATATAAGTAAGCTATAGGGTGAAGTATATATACAGTGTTATGGAACACAATGAGGCAAGGGGGTACATTATTTAGTGGACCCAAGTCAAAGTGCACCCCTGAGAAGTTTCGACCTACAACAGACCTGGGATAAAGGGGCTTATTGGGGGAGGGGAGAGGCATGAGGACCTGAGGAAGAAGTAGAGGCAGAGGAGTAGACATGTAGACAGGCAGACGTACGGGAGCCGAGCCGAGGGCAGAGAAAAGGAGTGGCGGGGTGGGGTGGGGTTGGGCGGGGCACTCAGAGAACAGATAGAGATGCTGAGATCAAAGAGCTGGAGTGGCTGACTGGTCCTTATCCAGCACACACCTGTCACACCTGGCTGCTTGTGGGTCATGGCCTAAGCAATTGTTAGGACCCTGAGAGCAGGCCAGCAAAATACCTGAAATCTAACATATAGAATACCTTTAAAAAACTATTTCATGGTTTTATTTAGTTTACATTGTGTGTGTGTGTGTGTGTGTGTGTGTGTGTGTGTGTGTGTGTGTGTGCTTGTGCTGTGGCACACATGTAGAACTTAGACGGTAACTTGCAGGAGTCAGTCCTCTCTTTCCATCACGTGGGGCCTCAGGCTCATCCTCTGGTGACCAGTCTTGGCAGCAGGCTTCTGTACTGGCTGAGCCACCTCACCATACTGGTTACTTTTGAGATGAAGATTTCACTTTGTAACATAGGGAGACCTGAACTGCTGAGCTCAAGAATATTACCCTGCTCCTGTTTCCCAAGAGCAGTGGTTCTGGACCTTTCTAATGCCGTGGCCCTTTAATACAGTTCCTCATGCTGTGGAGACTCCCAGCCATAAGGTTACTTCGTTGTTACTTCATAACTGTAGTTCTGCTACTGTTACAAATCGTGATGAAAGTATCTGGTATGTGACCCCCAAAGGGGTCATGACCTATAGCTTGAGAACTGTTGCCCTAGAGGTTGGGAATCCCAGGTGGTTACCACTGTGCCAGACTCGTATACCATCTTTTAAAATACAAATACACCAACCCCCATCTGCCCGGGCTGGTGTCATAACTGATCTGTGAACCTGAGCTTGCGGCTGAGTCTCAGGTGAGTGTGGGAGGCTGTAGTTGTCTCAGTTGTGATCTCAAGCATGATAGGCAGGATCACCCTGGAAGTCAGAGCAGCCTGTGTGGGTGCTCTGGATCAGAGTTATTGATTTATCTTCAGTGTGACACAGGTAACCCGTGAAACTCACTTATGATGCCAAAGCCCCCAGGACAGAGAGAGAGAAGCTGATTGGCAGAGCAGTAGTCAAGCACTGCTTGCTGTTATGAGATGGGGGAGGGGGACAGTTGACTTCTCCCTGTCATGGTGCCTCCAGGATACCTACCTAGTCCTGATGCTGCATCTCCCTGAGTAGAACTCCCTCACTCTGGACTCCTCTCCCTTGGTCTTGCTTCATGGAAACCCTGGCTTCCTATTGGACAGAACCTGTCTGGAAGGTTGAGATGGCCAACACCGGCACAGGTCACCATGCAGTCATCACTGACGTTCACTATTGAGTATTTGCAATTTGCCACGTACTTCCAAAGTGTCTCTTTAAATATCGGATCAACAACCCCCTCCGGTGTCTGCTGTAAATGCCTTGCTGCATAACGGAGGAACTCGGGGTCTGTGAGGCGTATAGGGAGGCATGTCTGCTTTCTGAGCCCAGCTCCACCTTGCCCATGGGTTGCTTGACCCTCAACCGTCTAGCCTGCTCAAGGCCACTGCTGCTTGGGGATGACTGCCTGCCACCTGAGTTTGCAGGGCTGGAGAGTGAGAATTGTCCCCATGGCTATCCCCAGCATGCTTCATATCCCTCAGTCTCCCTTCTGGGTGACCCACTTAGGTGGGAGGGTCACCAGGATCTCCCCGGTTACCAAGTTCATGGGCTTGACTCACGTGTTTGCCAATTGCTATGAAATCAATGTTCTGACCTTGGTGTATCCCTGTGATCTGAGCTCAAGCACGTCATAAAGAACACAGTGGTTGGGTGTTCTGAGGGCAGGTGATATGGGCACCAGCACAGGGATGGGGTACTATGTGTTTTGTAAGGGCCCTGGCTAGGGGCCTGCCTAAGTCACATGGCCTTCCTGAAAGCACTTGGCCTAATGGCCTTCATCCAGAGGAGCTAAGGCCTGGCCACTGCAAACTGCTGTTCTGCTCTCTGCTCAGAGTTTGGACTCTGACCACACATAGTGACCACACACAGGGGACACTGCTCAACAGTGTCCATTGGAGCTTGAGGAGGTCGGGAAGGCTGGACTGGGAAGGTGTAGCCGACCCAGCCTAGCTTGTGCTGTGTTTGAGGCTGTCCACCCCTGACGGTTTTCTGCTGATGTCAGTGAGAGGAGTTCATGGAGGTCTCAGAGGTGTGTCTCTTCTGTGCCAGTCTTGATAGTGTCTCCAGCATGGAGCCCAAGAGCCCTCTGAGTGCCAGCTCTGAAATGGGGCAGCTTATAATCCCCGTTTAGGAGGAAATTGGAGAATCGGGAGTTCAAGGTCATCCTTGGTTACATATTGACTTTGAGGCTCACCTGGACTCCTTGGCACCTTCTTTATAAAGGAAGGGAGGGAGGGAGGGAGGGAGGGAAAGGAAAGGAAGGAGAAAGAAAAGCTTTTCAGGAGCCAGGCATGGTAGGAGCCGCTTGAGTCCAGCAGTCTGGAGGCTGAGGCAAGAGGTTTTGGTTTTGGTTTTGTTTCTTTGATGTTGTTGTTTAAATAAGGCTCTCTTGGCCTACTCTGTCTCAAGCCAAACCAAACCCATTCTGGTACCCTCTGGCTGCTGAGGGTTCTGGGGAGCTAGCTGCCTATATTTTTCAAACAACCCTAGAGGTACTATTAAGATCTTCTTCCCTTGTGATGGTTTATACATGTTAACTGGAGTGAGAATTACTGTGGAGACCAATCTCTGGGCATGTCTAGGAGGGATTTTCTCACGTGGCTAATAGATGGGAAGGCCTGCCCTGTATGTGGATGACATCATTCTCTGAGTTACCTTATCCCAGACTGAAGAAGAAGGAGAAAGCTAGCTTAGCACCAGCATGCAGCTCTCTGTGCTTCTCTCCTGTGAACATAAGTGACGCCGTGCCTTCTCCACCATGATGGAATGTTCACCTCTTGAACTGGGAGCCAGAATAGACCCTTCCTCCCTCAAGCGCTTTACATAGTACCCCATCCCTGTGCTGGTGCCCACCAACAGAAAAGTAACGGACTGACACATCCCTGTAGGAAATGGCCTCTCACGGCCCTGCTTCCCATTTCAATATTATGTGAACCCCTCCATCCCACCCTAGGTGAGGTCTGAGTAGGACTAGTGGTTAGAGAAGTGGAAGACTGGGGGAAACCTTCCCAATCTCTGCCACATGAGCTTCTCTGGTACCAGGTGGGCCTTGGATCCAATTTAGAATTTGAGTCATAGGTCACTCCCAGTGAAGGATCTGCAGCACTACATTTGGGTACCACATCAGACCCACTTTGGACAGAAACCAGAAGGCTTTCATATAACCTCCATGCAAGGATGTGCTGGTCATTCCCTGTCGATTGTGCACCCCAATGAGCCTTTGAAGTACCATTTCCCAAGTTTGAGATTACTTCATGGACATTTAGCCTGTAAACACATGGTTTAAATAAACCCTTCAATGGCCCTGTCCTGTAGAGTCCTGATGATCCTGCTCAGTAGTTCCTTACAGTCTTGTGGTTTCCATGAAATCTTTTGGTTTGGGGAACCCTGACTCCTCCAACAGCCCCATAGCCCTACCTAGTTGCCCAGATGCCACGGACCACCCCAGTGGGGCATGGGGGTCCCTGGAATGAGGGACCTCGAAGCTAGGTGGGTAAGGATTCGGCAGTGACAAACAAACAAACACAGAGGCAGTTTGAATCTGAGTATATTTTGCAGCTCTCAAGCAGGGGATTTTATACATTAAAAAACCAAACATTAACATTACTCTTAGAAACTGTATCCAGTGAGACAATCACAAATACCAACAAAACTCATTTGGCACAGTGAAGCACAAGAATCATCCAAGCATTACAACTCTGAAACTATGTATTCAGTGAATCACAAACAGAACAGGTAACATCATTATTAATATAAATCATCAAAATATAACAATTCTAAAAGGATGTATTCA
>NC_034590.1:102071217-102080541 GCF_900095145.1 Mus pahari
AAATTTTATTGTTGGGAAAGTTTTTATCTATCATCATAGTTTTGTAAATGATTTAAAAAGTAAAGTGTTGGTTTCCCTGGGATTAAGGTCATGTTAGTGACCCCATCTCTAGAGATGGTATCTTACCCATTATTCTTGCTTAAAACCTTGGCCTAGGCTACCAGGAACATGTGAATTAAGAAAAGGAATAAGAGAAAACAAAACAGATAGATTGCCATGAGAACTACAGCTCAATAATTTTTCTCCAGTGAAGAGATCCACAACCAGTTCCCGGAGACCTCCCCCTTTGGAGATCAATCGCCTCAGTCTGTGGAACTTGTCACACAGATCCTACTGGAGGTGGTGTGACACCCAAAGCTGTAGTCCCTGGAGTTGTCCCCAGGGGTCCTCTGCCCTGTCTGTTCTTGTGACACCCATCGAAGCAAAGGACATGACAGGCTGAAGTTACCGCTCTGGTTTTCAGGAGTCCAGAGCTGGCAGAGCAAGAGGAGGAAAGATGTCTTGGTGTCACACAAAATATAAGCTAGTGGAGGATGGCCTGGGTGTGAGCAGGGTAAGATGGGCCTTTGGAAGGAAGAGCATGTGGACCTGGCCTTAAAGGATAGGATTCCGATCCAGGGAATGATGAAGATACAGTCACTGACAAGGAGAAGACCTCCAGGCAGATAAAGGCAACAAAAGCCGGGGCTACAGGAAGAGGAGGAGGGACCCCCAGTTGTTCTTTCCCTGGCAAGCTCCTGGCCCTGCCTGGCCACCTTTTTTGGACCCTCTGAGGGGAGCTCATGACTCTTCAGCTTCTCAGACCTTGGCAAGCTGGAGAGGGCAGGCTTTGAGCTGTCCCAAGGTCACTCAGGATGTCCAATAATTGTCCTAACACTTTACCTGCCACGGAACAGTAATGAGAGGGTTTTCATTATTTTCGGGTGAGCGCTCCTGGCAGATGCCCGACAGCCAGCAGATGTGTAAAGTCCGAGGTGATTTGTAAGGGACCGGCTCATCTGATGCACAGTAATTGCACAGGGCGATGTTGTCACTCAGAGGAGCATCCTGGCCTGCTGGCTGAGGTTAAGGTCAGTTCAAAGATCCAGTTGGGTCACAGGAAGTAGAACTCTATGAGGGGCGAGTGAGTGGCTAAGACTCTGGCCACAATCTTAGTGGGGCCTGCAGGCCAGCCAGGAGCATCCCCCGTCAAGGCTTTAGTGTGTTGGGGTGGACCTGCAGCCACTGTCCTTCACCCTTGTCTCTTCTGTAGCTCTCTGCAAGCTGTGCCTTTTTAAGCTTTCCTCACGATCTGGGATCTGTTCTAGGTCTCCCAAGGCCAGATCTGTACCATGTGTCGCTCACAGAGAGATGTAGCTGTGGTCTCTCAGCTCCCTCTGTCTGGGTCGCTGTAACAGATACCACCAAGCTGCGACTTACACTGCATATCTTCATTTCTTCTGGCACTGGAGGCACTGGATGCCCATGACCAGGGTGCTTGCATGGTTGGGTTCTGGTGACATTTCTTCCTAGCTGATAAGTGACAGCTATTTTACTGTGTGTTCACATCATTTCCTTGCTGTGTGAGCTTTGAGAGAGGTGGGGAAGCAAGGAAGAGAGGGAGGACAGCTTCACTAGGCTCTCAGGGGTCTTTCAGTTTGTTTGTTTGTTTGTTTGTTTGTTTTGATGGGAGGATCTCTATGTATCTCTGGTAGGCATGAAACTTGCCAGGAGAACCAGGCTGGTCTCAAACTTACAGCAATCTTCCTGCTTCTGCCTTCATTGTTGGTGTTACAAGCATATGTCACCACACCCAGCCCGAGAGGTCTCTGAGGATACCAGGCCTATCATATGAGGCCCCCTGTCTTATGATTGTACTTAATCATAATTTGCTGTTCATAGGCCTTGTCTCCAAAGGCAGACATTAGGGTTTCAATGTAGCTATTTGGTGAGGCATACTTCAGTCCATAGCTCAGGCCATCCAGGCCTCACACTGGTATGCAGCATCTTGCCCATCTCAGTTTCAACCCAGGTTCACACACAGGTCAGGCCCACACATGTCTCACCCCTCCCTAGAATAGGATGCCCCAGAGCAGAGAGTTGGGTCTGCTGGGCCCTGCCCAGGGCATAGTGTTACATTTGAAGGTCCTGGGCGTTTTGTCCTCTGTGCCTGCTCACAAGTTCATGTGTAGCTGAGGGCCCCAAAGCTTTGTGCTCTCGGGCCAGATGACCTGGGTCGTTTCCCTTCTAGGAGACTTCCCTTCCTTCTCCTGAGTGGGGAATATGTTTACTCAGTTAGCTCGTCGATAGTGAGGGTCACCTGTGAGGAAGACCTGCCCAGGGGTATGAAGACAAGATCAGGCCATGGACATTGAGCACAATGACAGAGCTTCCCCAGAGTCAAGACTCCATGAAAACCTGTATTGATTTTATTACCTTCAAATTTTTAAAAATGTAATCTTTAATTTTTTGTGTATTGGTGTCTGCACACCATGTGCGTACAGTACCCACAGAGTACTGTCTGATCCCCTGGAACTGAAGTTACATACAGTTGTGAGCTGCCACATGGGTGCTGGGAACCAAACCTGGGTCCTCTGTAACTGCAGAAAGTGTTCTTAGTCACTGGGACATCTCTTTACTATCTTAATAACAGTAGTGACTACTGTAATGATTTTCGGTGATTTTAAATAAAGAGGCCTCATGGGCTGGTCACAGGGCCTGTGTTGACATATCAAAAGGGGGCAGTGTCAGTGGCACAAAGGGACAGGACTCAGGGGGAGAGCTCTGCATATATAGTTCCAACCCCATTGTCCCTGGACAGATAGACTAGCAAATAGAAACCACTGATTTCCAACAAACTCATGTTGGTATCTCAGAGGAGACAAGGAGCTGTTCCCTCCCACCCTCATCAGAAGTTGTGTTTGGAGTGACAGATGTGAGGCTCTGCCATCTCGCTGTCACACCGATTGCTCACTGTTCTGAGAAGGTCACTTCACCATTCATTAGCAGTAATTAGTCCCCTGAGACCCCTGCACTTCCTCAGCACGTGCTCCATTAACTTGGGTGTGAATCACACATTCCAGGCACCAATCAATGAGGACCCATCCATAATACGCAAGGTGATGCTATTAGTCACAATATATTAACTGCCTAATTTAAAAATAAAAAAGCCATCTTTATGAAGGGCAATTAACCACTGAGAGTAATTGGTCATTCATAAACCTCTTATTAGGAAAGACAAATAATAAGAAAGGGGTGAGTCACCAAGGCTGTGGAAGCTGTGGTCTGTGTGCCACAGGCTATAGATCTTCAGAGTTCTTCATAAATGGCACCCTGGCTGGTCCCTGAAACTCACCTGCTTCTGTGGGAGCTAGGGGCCCCACAGGATCAGAGACAGCATAAGGGAAGTGGCAGCTAAAGTGTTGTAGGCTTTTCCGAGGACTCCCTGTGAGCCCAGCATGGAGATGTCATGTAGGATCCAGCAGACAACATTGCCGAACTTCTAGAGTGTGTGGGTTGGGGACAAGGACAATACACACATAAATTGGAGGACTGGAGATACTTGAAGTCCTAGAGAAATAGAGGCGACACTAGAGACAGAGTGGAGTGAATATCTCAGAGATGGCAGAAAGAGGGTTCTAACTCTCCCACTCCCTGATCATGGCGGGCAGATGCTCGGCTCATCCCTGTCTTCTCTGTGGTTCACCACCCAGGCTCGTCCTCCGGATCATCTCCCATTTACTCAGTGGAGGCTGCTAGCCACCTGCCTACCTGGGCAGGTGAGGCTCCACACCTGGAAGGGCCACTTAGCCTACAGAACTCTCCTGGACCTGGGTATTCTTGTAAAAAGTATGGGCTTTCTATGCCCGCCCTCGCTCTGAATAATGACATAAAGACCTTTATATTTATTAAAAACTTCAGGCAGTATAGCTAGGCAGATTCTAAGCTCTTCTAACCCGACTGTGCTGAGTCAAGAGCTGCTTCATAATAACGACAGTACAAAAGTCTGGACTGCAACCAGATCTCTGGGTACAGAAATCAGCATTTGAATACACAGTGCAAAAAAAACATCCTCCAGCAGCTTTTGTGGGGTTTGTGAGCGCTTGGGGGAATCGGTCTGGCTCAAGAGGAGGGACGGAAAGCCTTGGGCCTTTCTGGGGCTCAGTTTCATAACCTGTGAAGTGAGATTAAGTTATGCCCTTACTGGGCTTGGGACTCACGGGCTATCACTATATGTTGTCTTCTTGCTCCAGTTTTGGATAACAGGGTCTGTCACATGACACCTCTTTGACTGAGGCCATCTTTGTAAGATTACTGAAGAGCAAACTCCTTCCCCCTATCTATGCCCTTGATTAAGATACGTGCATTTAATATTGGATTGCATCGATTATAAAAACAGAACTTACAGGATGCATGCGGAGCAGTTAGCCTCCCGCTGTCTTAGAGACCAGTGACAATGTGTTTAGGGATGTTGTCTGAGAACCAGGACCCGGTGACCATCCGCATAGTTGTTTGTCTTTGCTGAGCTTCTCTGTTTTCATTTTTTTTTTTAAATTACATTTGTTTAGTTTATGTGGTTCACATGTGCAATGGCATGTGTGTGTAATTCAGAAGACATGTTAAAGAAGTTGTTGATTACATCCTTCTACCGTGTGGGCCCCAGGGACTGAACTCAGCTTGTTGGGCTTGGTGACCAGCCCTATTCTTGTTTTTTGAGATGGAGTCTTAATTCTAGTACAAAAACTGGCCTGGAAACTCATGGCAGTCCCCATCCCCCCTCCGCCTGAGGCTCCTACATACTGGGATTGCAGACATAGGTTTTTGTCATCATTGTTGTTGAGATTGTCTTATCTATGTAGCCCTGGCTGGCTCAGAACTTGAGACTCTCCTGCCTCTTCCTAGGATTTTTTTTAAAAGTGCCTCCCTGATCTTAGACTGTGCGGCCCAGGCTCTGTGTAGGTGCCAGCTAGGATCAGTTCCATACTTGTCAGGCTTGGTGAGGACTGGGTGATCTGAGCTTAGGAGCCAGCAGGACAGCTCCCATCAGTCACTGCTTCATCGCTCATCCCAGCCTTGAGCCCGGGCTTCTGGTCTGCGTGGCCTCCTCCTGCATGCTGGTCCCCGGTGAGCACCAGCCTCCCAGCTTGCTGTCCCTGTGCAGTGAGTGTGCTGGCTGCCACCCAGGATCCGCTCCTGCTGCTGGGTGCGCTCTCTCCTTTGCCCCCTTGCACAGCGGGCTGGTACTTTCTCCTCAAGGTCTCAGCTCCAGGTTTCTTCCCAGTGAGGGCCTCCCCTGACCTTCCTGTGTATCTAGCCATTATCCCTTTTCCCCATGTGCATTCTTCATGGACCCTCTCCTCCCGGGTGCAGGTGGCCTTTCCTGTGAGCCTTCTTGTTCACTGCCAGCCAGCCTCCATGCTACCTGAGAACTGTGGCCAGGGAGGCCATGTCCATCCCCAGCACCCAGGGGGTAGCAAGTGCACAGTGATGATCTGTAGATGGGATGAATGTCATCTCATTGGGGTCCTCTCGAGGTACCCTTTCTGTCCCAAGAACTCACCTAAGTGCCACCAGGACACTCTGAGGGAAGGGTCATGGTTCTGTTTGTTCTAAGTGCTATTAATAACTATTAGTTCTTAGTGTGACCCAGCCAGCACTGCCCCCAGTGATCAAGGCAGAGTCTTACTGATTTATTTAATCAGCTTTAGCACAATTATTGAGTGATTACCCCTAAACTATTTTTCTGTGCTAGACTGGCTATTTCCTAGCTGTGTCCCCTAGGTTCTTTGCTGTTTGTGTCTCCCTCAGGTTGTTTCTGCTCCATTAGTCATCAGGATGGACTTCTCTCAGCCACATGCTCCTGGTTCATCATGTCTAGTAGATACCTCCTGCCCTCTTCATCTTCTTTCTTCTTCTTTCTCCTGTTCTTTCTCTTCTTGCAACCGGCAGCCTGGTAAGCGAGGCCACGCCTACCTGTATTCTTTTGCAGTAATTGTCTGTAGCCACTTTTATTTAACCAAAAACTTTAAGTTGGGGAGTAAGGTTTACACAAGGGCAGGTCTGGGGACAACTAGATCTTGGGGTACAGAATTTGGCATCTGCATACACAGCGTCAGATCAACCCTCAACAGCTGTTGGCTTTCATCTCAGTTTTATGGAACCTAGATTCTGGGTTTGTGCAGAGTGGGGTTCCCTGTTTATTGATGTTAACCAGAAGTCAAACCTCAGCTTGGTACCTCTGCCTTGCCCCGTTGAAGAAGTATGGATCCAGTTAGTAACTCATGGACGTGGGAAACGCAAGCACTGTGGAATGAGGTGGAGAAACGTGTGGGTCTGGAGTGCCAGATAAACATGGCCCAGGTGGAAAGGTGACATGTCTGCAGTGGGGGTGGGGTGAAGCATTCCAAGCCGAGGTAGGGGGAGCTTGGGAAGCCTCATCTGACTCAGATCACATGAGATCTCAGACAAGCCATTTGGAGATGTGGTCTGCCAGCATTCTCCCTGTCAAGAAGTGGTCTGTTCCAGCTGTGAAATCCTAGACTGAACACAGCTGTCTGTCTGGTCCACACTGCTTCTTAACCAGCTGCCCTTGCAAAAGTCCCTCTCTGGTCTCTCCTCAGGAGGCCATGTTCCTCTGCGCTGAACACATTCTCGTTTGTGTTTTCCTGCCCTAGACTGAAACGGTCCCCACTGAAAGTGAGACTCTGTACCAATGAGTCTCAGAAATCCTTGAGAGAGCTGGTGGGGCTGCTTCAGCAGCTGGGGTTTGACATCTCAGAAGAAGAGGTGACTGCCCCTGCACCAGCCACCTGCAAGATCCTGAAGGAGCGAGGCCTGCGGCCACACTTGCTTATCCATGAAGGTAGGTCTGTCTTGGACTTGCCTTTTGAGGTGAAGCCTGGGGAGAAGGCTTGCACACACATGCATGCACGCACGCGCCCCTTGGGCCAAACCATGGGAAACACATGCACAGCAAGCCTGACTTCTTCCATGACACTTGTGAGTTTTCAGAATTCATGAGGCTTCCTGCTGAGGGGTAGGGGGGAGGTAAGAGCAGGCCCCAGCTGTCCCCCTTTAACCTCCAGCCTCAAGGCTAGCTTCAGGATGCTCCTTAGAGGAAAGCCTGGGTGGTGTTCCTTGATCTAGGCAAGAGGTCAGGGATTCACCTAAGGGGTTATTGAGAGGAGAGAGGGGGAAGGAAGGTTGGGGGCGAATATGAGACTATGCAAATTGAGATTGCAGTCCATAGCTTTCCAAAAACTGCCACCCACAGCCTTGAACTGCCTCAGTGATAGCTAGTCCTGCTGTTTGGAGAGATCTGCAGATGGCTTTGGAGCAAGGTCTGAATCCACATGGTTTTGGTCTGAATGCAAGGCCAAAGATCCTTGAGCCCTCAGTGGGGAGCTTTTGTGGAACAAAGCAGAGGGAGAGGTTTTCTTGAGGTCACTTTTTGTTTCCCTCCCTCCCTCCCTCCCCTCCCCTCCTCTCCCCTCCCTCCCTCCCTCCCTCCTCCTTCCTTCATTCCTTTCCTCCCTCAATACTGGTTTCATTTTGACAAATCTCTGGGCAGAGGCAGGGTGCTCTTCTCTGGAAGGCTGGAGGGTGGAACCATTGCCCTGGCACCGATTAAGGGAGTCATGCTCGCTCAGCCTTTAGAAATCTTCTTGCTAACATCCTTTGTCTGTAGTTAGGAGCCCTGCCAGGGTTGTTAGGCATGGAAGAGGGGTAGACGAGTTGGGGCAAATGCAGCATTGGCTCAGAGGTGGTGCTAACCAGCCACCATAACAGAAGCTGGGGGCGTGGGGGGTGGGACTGGAGGGACACGTGTCCTTCCTCTGTTGCTGTGCCTGTGTTTTCAGGAAACACCTGCTTTCAGGCTTTGATTTTCTATGGGTTTTATTACTGATGTTTTCTTCCTAATACTTTACTATGAAAATCTTCAAATATATAACCAACCTCAAAAACATTGACTTTGGGGGCCTGGTATGGAGATGTCTCAGTCAGTAAAGTGCCTGTGTGGCAGGCACTAGGAGTTGAGTTTGATCCCCAACAGCCACGTGAAAAGCTGGGCATAGTGGTGTACCCCTATAATCCAACAACTGAGGACACGAGGATCGAGCTTCAAGAGAAGCTCGAAGCTCGCTTACTCTTTTTGTTTGTTTGTTTTTCTAAGACAAGGTTTCTCTGTGTATCTTTGGCTGTCCTGGAACTTAATCTGTAACCCCGTCTTGCCTCCAACTCACAGAGATCCTCTGTCTCTGCCTCTGCCTCTCAAATGCTGGGATTCAAGGTGTGGGCCTGGGCTTGGCTCTCTACTGCACTTTTGCTGGCCTCGACTTTCACAGCCCTGGAATCCCCCCCACACCCCCAGAGATCATCCTGAATATTATCACACTGAAGCTTCCTGCACACCCTTCAGTCAGTCCCCAGCCCTGCCCCCTTAGTGACAGTTATTAGTGACAATGTAAACAAAAGTACCTATTTAGGATTTCATACCAATAGTGTTATACAATGTATAATTGACCCAGGGACCCCAAAGACCACCTTAGGTCTCAGTGATTCCCTGGAAGGGCTCCCAAAACTTGGAGAGACATTGCCCTTGGAATTAAAGTTGGGTACAGTGAAAGACCACAGCTCAGCTCAAGAGGGGAGGAGCTGCGCGGGGCAAAGGGCAGGAGAAACCAAGAGCGAAATCCCAGTTGTCCCTACACTGGATGTGCTCCGTTGACTCAGCAGTGAAGTGTGACACTGCAGGTAGGCAACAGGGAAGCTCAAGGGAGCTTGGGTGCCTACACTCTTTTGAGAAGGGCTGGTTGACCATCTAAGTACACAGTCCTCATGTGACTGACCTTAGGGACTCCATCTCCAGCCACACACTTCACTCAAGGTCAGACTGACCCAGTATGACTCAGTTGGTCAGGGGTGCAAACCCCTCCTATCAAACAGGATTTTGTAGGGCCTTCAGGGTCTTCCCAAGAGCTGTTGGAGGGCCTGTCTTAAAGGCAGGCCTTTCTCTGGAGTGTACAGGATTTGAGCAAGCCAGGCCTGCTGAGGTAACCCCCTCCTTCACAGAAAGTCTGTGTAAAGCTCCTCTTGCCAGCCTAGAGGCTCATCATAGGGTTACATGTATCACTGTGTTCTTGCTCTTCGCCATGTAGGGAACATATTACAGTATATTTATGCCTGGATATTTCCCAGCTTCAGGTCTGTCTTAGGGTTTCTGTTGCTGTAAAGAGACACTATGACCATGGCCTGCCTGCCTTTTTTCTTTCTTTTCTTTTCTTTTCTTTTCTTTTCTTTTCTTTTCTTTTCTTTTCTTTTCTTTTCTTTTCTTTTCTTTTCTTT
>NC_034590.1:102080836-102099266 GCF_900095145.1 Mus pahari
CCCTGACTGTCCTGGAACTTACTCTGTAGACCAGGCTGGCTTTGAACTCTCTGAGATTTGCCTGCCTCTGAGCACTGAGATTAAAGGCATGTGCCACTGCTTATAAAGGAAAACATTTCATTGAGGCTGGTTTACAGTTTAGAGGTTTAGTCCATTATTGTCATGGTGGGAAGCATGGTGGCACAGAGGCAGACTTGGTGCAGGAAGAGACAGCTGAGGGAGCTACATCTGGATCTACAGGCAGCAGGAAGAGAGTGACATTGGGCCTGACTTGAGTATTTTTAGCCCATCCCAAGTGACACCCTTTCTCCAACAGGGCCACACTTATTCCAGCAAGGCCACATCTCCTAATAGTGACACTCCCTATGAGCCTGTGGGGACCATTTTCATTCACACTATCACAAGACTGTTCTGAAATACATTTTCTGCCAGGCAGACCTGGCAGAGGGAAGGAGCTGGGAGTAGGCCCCATGCTGGGCTTGAGGTTCTGTCTCTCTTGACTTTCTAGGAGTCCGCTCAGAATTTGATGACATCGATATGTCCAACCCAAACTGTGTGGTGATTGCGGATGCCGGGGAGGCCTTTTCCTATCAGAACATGAACAGAGCCTTCCAAGTGCTAATGGAGCTGGAAAACCCCGTGCTCATATCCCTGGGAAAAGGGTGAGTCGGCAGCAGAGGGAGTGTGCCGGTCAGCTCTGCCCTGTGCCTTGTAGTTCTCTGTGGTGGGACCAAGTAGAGAGAGCTTCAGTCAGGGTTTGGGAGTGAGCATAGGGGCTCTCCTTCCTCCCTCGCCTTTTCTCTTCATTCTTCCTTTCTTTTCCCCCTTTAATTTTCTTTCCAGAGCTGCCTGACCAAGTTTCTGTATGAATCTTGGGCCAGGAGAGGGGTGGGGGCTTCCGCCCCAAGGAGACCTCAGAGGCCAGGTGTCAACTGTCCCAAGTTTATGGTAAAGGAAGCAAAGGTCCCTTAGCACAGGACGTAGCACAGAATGATCAGGAATGGTTCCTAGGGATACTTGATATAGAAGTAGGTGGACTTGGGAGCTGAGAGGATGCTTTGGCCTGGGGGATGGGGGCTGGGTGCCTTCTTTATAGAGTTGGAATTTGGTCCCCATGCTTTGGCCATGCTTTTAGTATACACCTGAACACCATGCCAGTCAGCTTCGTCACGCCAGCGATACCAGAGGTAGACAGAGGCAAGGGAGGCTCACAATCTCAGAGGCTTCATGGCACCTTGCTTTGGGCCTGTGGTGAGGGTGGCCATCACGGTAGGAGATGAGTCCAGCTCATCTCCACGGAGGCTGGTGAGCAGAGAGAGAAAGAGGAGGAGTCCCAGCATCCCCTCAATGGGCTCCCCATCTAGAGACCTAACTTCTTTTTACTAGACCCCACCTCCTTAAGGATGTACCACCTATCCACATTGCCATCAGCTGTGGACCAAGCTCTTGGGCCTCTGGAGGACAGTCAGGATGCAGACTCTGGCACCATCTTTTTTGTTTGTTTGTTTGTTTGTTTTAAAGAAAGCATTGCTTACTTAACATCTTTCTCTCCCCCTTCCTTCTATCTCCCTTACTTACGTTATTTTATTTTTGACATGTTTTTATCCATTTTTAATTACAAGCACATTTTTCCCCTCAAGACCTTGTCCATGCCAAGTAAGGCTGAACCACTGAGCTATAGTCCAAGGCCTGCTAGCATCTTTCCTTACCACATGCTCATTGAAGAAACTTAGAAGTCACAGAGCCTAGGAAGAAGAGAAAGGTATTTGCAGCCTCGAGGCATAGCACAAACACCAGTATTTGAGTGCATGTCCTCAGATGAATGCTTACAGAGGCATACATTCGTCTGATGCTGTGAACATGAGTGGTTCTATAATTGTGAAGGATACACACTTCTAGATGTATCTGTGAGGGTATTATAGAGAGGTTTAATGGAAGAGGGAAGACTTGCCCTAAATGTGGGCAGCGTCCCATGTACGAGTGTCCTGGAGTAAGAGGAAAGGGAAAAAGAAGGATGCTGACTTGGTACCAGCATTCACCTGTTTCTGCTTCCTCGCTGTGATGCAGTTTGACCTGGCCGCTTCATGCTTCCCCACCCCGGCATTCTGTGACCCTCAGACCTTGAGTCTGTGTTTCCTTCCTTTCTTAAATTGTTAGGTATTTGGTCACAGCAACAAGAAAAGGAAACTAATGTGGGAGTCAGCTTGACCTTGTTTTATAAGCTGTAGGGTTTTTTTCTTTATATTTTCATGTGTGTATGTACATGTTTTCCTGTGCATGGGCACACACACGTGTGTGCATGTGCGTGTGTGTGTGTGTGTGTGTGTGTGTGTGTGTCTGTGTGTCTGTGCTCGCACATGTACATGTATATGGAGGCTCAAGGTTGTTGTCAGGGGTATCATCCTCCATCCATCTTCCACCTTATTCAGTGAGGCAGCATCTCTCAGTCAAACACAGACCAGAGGTATGGCCCATTCCCACTAGCTGTCTTGTTGAGGGGTCCTCTGTCTGTCTCTGGCTTCCAAGACTGGAACTATAGGTGGGCCATTATGTTCTTCAGACATTTATATGAACGGGGTCCTGTAACTCCAGTCCTCACACTTATGTAGCAGAGGGTTTATATACGGAGCCCTCTTCCCAGAACCCTTAGCATGTTTCTTAGGGTCAGCAAACAGTAGCTTGTGAGTGACTTTGTACACAGCCACCAACCATCTCTGTGATCTAGCCCGGTCAACAGAAACAGCGCCACAAGTTCAGAATCTCATACGTTTGAGGCTGCATGATGCTTTGGAGTTCCTGCCCAGCTTGTACGCAGCAGGGTATCCTGCTGGAAATATTTCCATCCTGTGCTTTGGTGACTGGGCCCTCATGCCCATTGAGCTAGGCACACTTAGACTGCTTAACTCACTGATCTGGGCCCTTGGATATTTGAGTTAGCAAACCTGTATTAGAAAATGTGCATAATGAAAAGGTAATATTATAGGTCACTTATGTCAGCTCTTTTTTGTTGAATGCAGTCTCATCGTTGCTAGGGGCTATTCCAGATTACAAGTAGTGTCTGAATAAATGCATTGGTGAAAAGGATGATGAAAATAGCAATCGCTTGCTCTTGACTGGGTGAGAATTTGAGCACACTCAGCTGTGGGTGACACTCATTTGGTATGAGTGGGGACCTCCAGCCCCCTAGACTCTGACTTGGGTGAAAGGTGGGATGTTTCAATCCTAGAGAAAGGGCTCTACAGCTTCCTGAGGGTGGCAGCCTCTCCAGGCAGCCCAGAGGCCCAGGAAGAGCTCCTGTCACGAGAGTCAAGGCTGGAGTGGCCTCCCCGAGGGTGTGAGGAGGCAGGATGCCCCTCTCCTGGAAATGGAGTGATTTACATTTGGCATCTGTGTGGACGGAGAGAGGGAATTGGCTTTGTAATTTCTCCTGTCATGCCGCCATCAGGAAATTAAGCTGTTTACGCTGCAGACTATGGAGGTTAATGGCTCTTCTGGGAGAGGTCAAGTGGTCATTTTATAGGGAGGCTGCACCGAGGAATCGGAAACGGCAGGAGAACGAAGCATAAAATCAAATCTGACTGCGCCTCTGGCCTGCTTCTCTAGTAGCCACAGTGGCCCTCAGTGGCTGGAGGGCCCAGGGCCCTCCTGGGCCCGCCCGCAGTGGGCCACACGGTGCCAGAAAGAAAAGAAGACTGTATATCCTGTCGCTAGTGAAGGGACATAAATTTAAGATGCCTGTTCACTATTTCTCTTAGAGTGTTTACGGCCAACAGTTGGCTTCAGGTAGATTTTTGATTTCCTAAATGAGTAAGAAATAGAGAAATTGTGGGCTCTATAAAAAGCAGCCCAGATTCAGTTTGAAAAAGTAAGAAAGCGAATCGGGAGGGGTGAGTGGCTTGTTGGTAGTGTGCTTCCGTAGCATGCGTGGACTCCCCGTCTTGGTTCCATTCTCAGCACCATATAAACGGAGGTGGTGGTGCACACCTGTATTTCCAGAACTTGGGGATGGAGGCAGAAGGATCTCTGTGAGATGGAGGCCAGCCTGGTCTGCATAAAGAACGCCAGGCTAGCTGGGCTACATAGTTGAGAGCCTGTTTCAAAAACAAGCCTCTGCTTGTTGTGAGAGAAGAGGAGGTGGGGGAAAGGTTTCCATTTTGATTCCTGAGAATCCATTTCCTCTGGCTCGGAAGGCCAGGCCTTGGTGAGTCCAAATAACCTGAAGTCCTTTTACTTTCGAATAAACTTCTAGATCTGGGGTCAGCAGAGCTGTGGTTCGAAGACTCCTTAGGGGTGAGATCTCTACATGAGAGGGGCCTGTTTCCATCCACCCAGTCTCCTGTATCCTCCAGCTGCCCCCCCCCCCCCGGGCAGCCTGGAAACCCCCAGGATCCTACCTAGGCTGTGAAACAGCTGCACCGGTTCCAGTTGTGTTGTAGAAGTTTTTGTTTGCTTCCTGGCAATCGCCTCTGAGCTGAGTTAGGTCTGTCCCTGCTCTGTCCTCTGCCCAACCCACCTCTGCCCACCCTCTCCTTCTCCTGGGAGCTGCCTCTGAACAAGGGTTGTGGCCTCTGGAAGATGGCCCAACTGTGGGGTTTGGAGGCGGCTCCGGCTCCTTGTGAAGCCCATCAGGTGCTCTGGTGATCCCAAAGTGCTTCCTGGGTCTTCTCACTCCTTCCCCTCGCTGCTCGAGTGAGCCACCTCCCCTCAGGACACAGCTTGTCTCTCTTTCACTTACTCACACAGCTCACCATCTTTGCTCTCACAGTTTCTCTGTGAGTCTGTTTGCATCTCTTCTATGCTGGGAGGTGGGCTGCATGCCAGGTCCCAGGTTGCACAGGTCCCTGAGCCCCACATACAGTCCTGGACTGAGACTAAGCCACCTGCCACCCAGACAGCACAGCTCCAGCACCAATGGCTCCCTCTGCTGGACAAATTCTGTTCATCCTTCTCCAGTTCTTTGAAGCTCTGGACCTGGCTAAGGAAATAGGCATTATAGTTTATTGTAAAAATAGAAAAAAAAAAAACAATAAATAAAGCTGTGTGTGCGCGTGCATGAATGCCTGGGTACGTGTGTGCAGGCCTTTCTGCCTGCTGCCTGCCTGTGTGTCAGTACGTGTAAGCATGCTCGTGCCAGGGTAAGCACGTTGAGGTCACAGGTGTGTGTGTGTGTGTGTGTGTGTGTGTCTGTCTGTCTGTCTGTCTGTCTGTCTGTCTGTCTGTCTCTGTCTGTCTGTGTGTGTCTGTCTGCCTGCCTGTCTGTTTGTTTATAAGTGTAGGTGTGCTCATGCCAGGGTGTGTGCATGTAGAGGTCACAGGATAACCTCAGGTGTCACTCTTCACCTTCCACCATGTTTGAGACAGGTCCCTTTGTTGTTTGCCAGGCTGGTTTCTGGGGCTTTGCCTGTCTCTGCTTTCCATCTGTTGCAGAAGTGCTGGGACTGCAAACACGTGGCACCAGGCCTGGCTTCATGAGGGTTCTGGGGAAATGAAGGTCCTCATGCTTGTTTGGCAAGTGTTCTACTCACTGAGCCACCCCATCAGCCCCCAGAAGCCTTTTAAGAAAATTTCTTCAGGGCTTTGGAGATGACTTAGTGGTTAAAGCTGTTGGCATGCAAGCAAGAGGGCTGGAGTTTGGATACTCAGAACCCACATAAATACCAGCTGGGTGTAGCAGACTGCCTGTACTTCCAGGCTGGTAGAGATGGGATACTCTAAGAGAAAGCTGGCTTGCAAGACTAGTGGTATCAGCAAGCCCTGGAGTTGACTGAGACACTACTTCCCCCCAAAATTACAGTGCAAGAGTGGCCCTGGGAGCCTGACACTTAGCCTCAGGCCTCTGCATGTGTGTGCACATGCACCACACATACATGTCACTGTTCTAGAGGCTGTGGGACCTAGAAGGATGGAGAACGAGTAAGACTAAAGCCACATGCAATTGCCTACATTATTCAGAGCATCAGACAATTTATACTCTGAAGGTTGAGAGAGATCACATGAATAACGTTTTCATGAGTTCAAAAGCTGCATACAATCATGTGGCAAGCATACATTCTCCATAGAGGCTTACCAAGGTTAGTTTAAACATCTAATTGAGTAACAACAGCAAGCAATAATGTGTATCTGAAGTAAACTCACTCCTATCCGCTATACACACAAAACACTTTCCAAGAATAATTCCATGTTTTGAAGAAATTGAGGTCATAGTCTCTTGTCCTTCTTTTCTTGGTATTTTCTCACAAGCACTTAGAATTCTCAGAGGACTCCATTCTTGGACCATGTTCCAGCACATGCACATGGAAAGAAGTTAAAGAAAAGAAAAGGCATTCTTGAGATAGGACTTGCTATGTACCCTCAGCTGACCTAGATAGAATTCACAGTCCTCTTGCCTCAGCCTCCTGAGTGCTGGATTACAGGAGTGCCCCCCCCCCCCAGGCCTGAGGCTTGTATTATTTTACCACTGAGCTCCTATCTCAAGGCCTCTGTCTTAGCTCCATGAACGGCTATTTACAGTAGTAGTCTCCAGTCTTTTGTTGAGTGGTATTTGTGTTCCAGGCATTGTGTAAGGACTGATGTTATTTATATAGTATGTTACTTTGCCCTAGATATGGGTGGTTTGATCGCTTTGACCATTTCACAGGTGAGGAAGCTGAGGTCTAAAGGCTTACATAGAGCAAAGTCACTTTTAGAAAGCAGAGAAGGAATTTCATTATTGAAGACAGCCTACATCCCCCCTTTTCTCTGATCTTCAGCTCGCATGCTTAGTTAATGTCCCCTGGACGTAGAAGGAAGGGAAGACTGAGGTGGGTGTCAGACCCCCCTAATAACTCTGAACTTAGATCCCTGTGCCATTCCTGGGTTTCAGGGAACCTCTTCTCTGGAGGATGATGGCTAAGCCACCTTCCTGCCCCTTTGGTTTCATGGCTTTGCTCAGAGAGCCCCAGAAATGGATGACTTTGCATCCAGGACTCTAAGTACCCAGAGGGAGGCCTTGGTCTGATGTGGGTGGGCTGTGGGCCTAAGCACTGAGGCTAAACCGCGGAACCCTCCGAGGAGCTGAGCCTGCGTTGTCTCTGGGAGGTTGGGAAGACATTCTTGTCTCATGGAAGCAGCTGGTGCCCGTGAAACCTGGCACCTTGCCTGACCCCAGCTAACAGGGATGTCGCAGGCTGCTGTGGAACTAATGGAGCTCTCTCCTCGGGCAGCAGTTAGGGGTTAATTATTAGCAATTAGGGAGTCAGCACATGCTCTGGGGGCCTGCCGTCCCTTCCCGGAACACGGGTCACTTGTCTTCCTCTGTGTTAGTAACGGGATCCATCTGTCCCCCTTGGGTCCCTGGTTAATCATTGTGGTAGGGTCCCTACAAGGCAAGCAGCAGGGGGCTGGTGGCTGAATGACCCATGATGCCCCACTGCTGCTGGCCCTCTGCTTCTGCCATGTGGCCTCCGTCGGTCACTCTCAGCATGGCATCGGCACTGGCCTGCACCTGTGGCTCTCGGTGAACCCCTTCCCTTCTGCTCTCTTGCAGACGCTATTACAAGGAGACCTCTGGCCTGATGCTGGACGTTGGAGGTTACATGAAGGCGCTCGAGGTACCTGCCCTGGCTCTGTCCCATGCCCTGGCTTTCTGGAGAAGAAAGTGTACTTTATAGACAAGTAGCCTTTCATGTTTCTGAGTGGAACCTCCCATGTGGGGCTGGAGCCACACCCCCATCTCCTCTGTGGAAGTAATGGCGGTCTCTCCTCAGGCAGCAGTTAGGGGTCCATTTTCTTGATCATCACATAGTCGTTGTGTATGTGTCGTCGCTTTGACCCCCCAGCCAACCTCTGGGTGCTCTTTACCAGCATGCTCTTCACCACTCTGACTCATGGCTTTGGTGTCTGTGCAGATCACCCGCTTCCTTCCCAGCCCTGTAACACCTTAGGCTCTCTGTGTGTCCTCCCTGCTCCTCTCCGGAGATGACTTTCCAGGTTATAAAGCCTTCTGCGGCGAGACCTCTTGAGTCCACTGTGACTGTGGCCTGTCAGTTAGTTAGCCCTGTCCAGACTCCTGCAAGACCATGTCCCAGCCCCACAGTAGTAGCAGCCCCTGTCTACCTGTGCCCAGGCGAGAAGGGTGAGCAGGTGGGTGGATTGAATCCTAGACACCCTTAGGAGGGCCTCTGATCTACTTGGAGGTGGGTAGCAGGGAGAGGCAAGAGATGGGATTGTAGCTGAACAGGCAAACGAGAGCCTTGGTCTCCTGTCCCTTGGGAGACTTGTGGCTTTGCTAGGTAAGGTATGCCACTTGCTGTGGGCAGCCTTGAAGTGGGCGGCAGAGCTGGAGGAAGGTGTCCAAAACATTCTGGGCGGCAGCCTGTTGTGGAGTTGTGACATGCTTGCCTGTGAGAGGGTTTGAGGCCCATGGCATCCTGCTATGTGAGGCCCCAGCCATCATGAGGTGGTCAGTCTTTCCATGTGTGTCTACTCTGGTGTTCCTGATCTGAAACTCATACCGTGTCCTCTCTTTGCCAGTATGCCTGTGGTATCAAGGCTGAAGTGGTGGGGAAACCCTCCCCTGAGTTCTTCAAGTCTGCTCTACAAGCCATAGGGGTGGAAGCCCACCAGGTAGGCACAGCAGAATTTCCTTTCTTCTTTACATGTTTAAAATGACATTTACTTATTTATTTACTTATTTGGGATGTGAGATTGTGTGGGTTCCTGGAACCAAACTCAGGTTGACAGGGTCAGCAGCAAGTGCCATTACCCACTGAACCATCCTGCTGGCCCAAATCTTTTCTCACTGTGAGGAAGGAGACAGTTTCTTACTTAGCAGCCCAACAATTGGGTCACACATAGTCCTCTCTTAAAATGTTTCTTTTTTCTTTTAAAATACTAATGCTTTCTTTTCTTTCTTTCTGTGCGCGTGCACATGTACATGCATGCACACATGTGCAAGTCACAGGCACACATGTGCCACAGTGTGCACGTGGAGGGCCAAAGGCAGCCTTGGCTGTTAGTGCTGACCTTGTTCTCTCTTGGGGAGCTTATTGGCTGCTGCAGATGCCAGGGTGGCTAACCATTGAGCTTCCAGGGATTCTCCTGTCTTTCCCTCCCATCTTAGCAGGAACCCTGGGATCACGGATGTGTGGTGCTGTGCCCACTTTTCCATGGGTCTGGGGATCAGATCCTCATGCTTGTACAGCAAGCTCCCTTCCAAGTAAACCCTCTCATCTCACTAGCCCCAGAACTAACTTTTTACTCTCTTATTTTTTTGTGGGGTATTTGTTTAGATAGGGTTTCTCTGTATAGCCCTGGCTATCTTGGAGCTCACTCTATAGATCAGACTGGCCTCTGCCTCCCAGGTACTGGAATTAAAGGCTGTTCCACCATGTCCTGGCTTCACTGTCATATTTTAAAATAATCTCAGATCTATTGTATCCTTTCATATTATAATATTTCTTTTTAAACGTGCCATTTTAGCACAGCCACAAAGCAGTATAGCCCCAGGCAATGACCAAAAAGTCCATAGAGAGATGGCCAGTCTCCTGGCTCATTAGTATCCCAAGTCAGAAAGCATCAGCTAATACGGATGCTAAAGGAGAGAAGTAGCAGAAGATCGCAAGCGTTCGTGTGGAGAAGCTGCAACCCTTGTGTTCTGCTGGTAGGACCGTGAGTTAGCAGCACTGCTGGGAGGGAGCCTCTGATAGGTCTTCAGTGTTAAATGAGTCTACTGTCTGCCTTAGCAATCATGCTCCTGGGTGTAGCCCAGATAACAGGGACAGGAATTCAGACAACTACCACCTCATAGGGTCTGAAGATAGCAAGAATGAAGCCCTAGGTTTGAGTCCCACTACCATAGACACAGCCTCCTAAAACCATTTAGAGATGTTCATGGCAGCTGTATTCACAGTACCTAAAAGGATGAACAGCACTCAGATGCCTGCCTATCCCCCATGAATGGGTCAGCAGTGAGCATCCCCTTCGTGCAGGGAAATAACCTAAAGAGGAGGGATGAGCCATCAGGAATGTCACCTTACGAGTACCTGGTCTCTCGTGGGTGATAAGAATGTTCTAGAGCGCCGGGCATGGTGGCGCACGCCTTTAATCCCAGCACTTGGGAGGCAGAGGCAGGCGAATTTCTGAGTTCTAGGCTAGCCTGGTCTACAGAGTGAGTTCCAGGACAGCCAGGACTATACAGAGAAACCCTGTCTCAAAAAACCAAAAAAACAAAACAAACAAGAATGTTCTAGAGCTTAGGCTGTTGCAATAAATCACCTGGAGTCAAGTCTGATGACAGGCCTCACGGGGTGGAAGGAGGGAACGTGCCCTCTCACCTTCATCTGTGTGATGTGGTGCACACCTGGGCTTGCCTAGCCCTTGGCAAGCTAGTGCAATCTGAATTTAAACACAGTACCTGTGTATTTCCTTCATGCCATTCTGTCCTGGCTCCAGCCTGCCGTGTTGCTGAAATGCTTGCTAGAGTTATTTGAATACCTGGATATGTACATATTATAAGTTTCTCCTGACTACGTGTATGCACAAGTAAGAACCCCTGGCTCTGTATTATTGTTGCTGGTTTTTTAATGAAAATGTCCCTTGAAGGGCGGCAGGCTGCTTAGGTGCCAGGTTGTGGCATACCTTGACTGTTCTGAGCTTCCCTAATCAATAAAGTCTTTACTGCCATTCCCTTGGTAATGGCTCTGCAGAGATATTTTGAGCCTGAGCTCCAGTGGCGGCAGTCCCAATCCAATTTCCAACATATCTTTCCTGAACAGCCTAGAAACAGCAGAGGGCTGGGCTGACCCCAGATAATTGGAAATTCAACCCCCTTAGAGGTGATCAGGCTCTCTCTAGGGTCCAGAAATCTGCAGAAGAACAGCACACCTTACCCATGACTTCTAGGAACTCTCGAGGCTGTGGTGGACGCTTCCTGCACACTGGAAAGGTATTGCAACCTCCCTGACCTCCACCTGCTGGGTGTGGTAGCACCAGCCCTGTTCCCAGGGTGTGAAATCTCTACCTGGGGAGAACCACTATAACAGACAAACATTGGGACCTGACTTTGATCCCCAAAACCCACATGAAGGAGGAAGTAGAGAATTGACTCTTAGAGTTACACAGATACACACACACACACACACACACACACACACACACACACTGGAAAGTAATTGACGACTGGTGATGGGCTCTGTCATAAAAGCGCTTGTTCCATAAACACCTTTGCTCAGAGCACTGACAATCTGAGTTTGATTTCTGGAACCCACATGATGGAAGGAGATAGCTCATTCATGCAAGTTGCCCTTTGACCCCCATATACACACAGTGACATGTTCATGCCCACTGCCCGCCATAAAATAATAAATAAATTAGCATTTAAAAAAAAAAAAAAAAGAGCACTTGAGGGACAGGCTTGTAGCTGTCTATAGCAGACTGCCTGTGCCCTGCATTTACTCCTGTTTCGAAGGTCAGTCCCTTAAGAGTTGGGGCATTCTGTGCTTCTGGTGGGAGTGCCCACAATTCGAGGGTTGCAACTTTTCCCCTGCAGCCTTTCCAGGGAAGCCTCCCAGCTGTGGTCGCTGAGCCCTATTCCTGGCTGTTTTCCCTGGGGATGAGGAGTGTGTGTGTGTTTAGAAATCCAGGAGAGCAGAAGCCAGGAGTGGATCTAGCCCAGCAGGACTTGAATGCTTTGGCCCCACATGGAGTCCCTAGCACCACAGAGTGGGAGAGTTAGAAGTCCCCGCCGAGACACTCTGTGAGCAGTCAAGCTGCTTCTAGCGCCTCCTGGTCTATGGCTCTTAGGAGGGTTTTGTCCCCTAGAGCTTTTTCTAGTAGAGTTTATTTTCTCCTCATCAAAACATAAGTTCAGGGGCTGGAGAAATGGCCCCGTGGTTAAATGCTTTTGCAGACCCAGGTTTGGTTCTACATCCACATGGTGGCTCCCAGCCTCCTGTAACTCCAGTTCTAGTGGAACCAATGCTTTCCTTGGGCCTCCTTTGGCTCCTGCATGTACATAATACACATAAGCTCACATAGGAACACATACACATTAAAACAAACAAACAAACAAAACCCCCCCTGTTTATCAAAGGAGGTCAAAAATTTCAGAGAAGTACCAAGAAATAAAGTCCATCATCCCACTATCCTAGAATAACGCAATTTGAGCTTTCTAATCTTTTCCCATATAAATGAATAATCCTCTATCTGCTTTTTGAAACTTGATTTCCCCCTAATAATTTTTTGAGAAAACTTCCCTTAGTGCTTATTTAAGCAGTTTTGTATAGTAATTGTTGTGACTGTGTAGTATTTCACCATATGTACATGTATATTTGTATATATGTATTTCTGTATATACATATATGCATGCATATATATTATCATTCCCCTGTTATTGGATATTAGGTTGCATCCTTATTTCTTGTTGTATATAACCCTGGTATACAGCTTTGTATGTGCATATTTTTGTATCTTTGTTGTTATTTTCCAGACACTATAAGTAAGGTTGTAACATAGCATTTATCCTAGTTTGGAAGGGTTGTTAGGTTGCTCATCTCTCCACATCTTTATCAACACACTTGGTGTTTTGTTTTGTTTTGTGTTGTGTTGTTTTTGAGGCATCGTCTCACTCTGTAGCCCTTGGTGGCCTGTAATTCCCTGTGTAGACCAGGCTGGCCTTGAGGTCCATCTCCCTCTGCCTCAGAAGTACTGGGGTTGAAGTGTGTGCCATCATACCCAGCTTCCACTACCAATTTCTGGGATTTTAGGAGTATGTCACTATGTCTGGTTTACCTAGCGCTGGGAACTGTACCCAGAGCTTCTGTACACTGACCAAGCACTTTCCTAAGTAAGCTACATCCCTGACCCAATTTTTCCTTTAAAAAGGGATCCAGGGCTGGAGAGATGGCTTAGTGGTTAAGAGCATTGCCTGCTCTTCTGGAGGACACAGGTTCCACTCCTAGCATCCATATGGTGGCTCCCAGCTGGCTGTAACTCCAGTTCCAAAGACTCTAGCACCTTCTTCAGGCATCCATGGGCTCCAGGCACAGTGACACAAAGACATTCATGCAGTCAAAACACCCATACATGTTAAAAACAAACAAACAAAACAAAACAAAACCAAAAACAGTGGTCCATGGCTTTTGCCATGTTAGTCCTTATAAATGTGTTAGGCCATAGTGGACACGGCTTAGCAAGTGTCACCTCCAGGTTTCTGAGGTACCTGGAAGCTGGAGGTATAAATATCCCTTGAGGACTCTCCTTGTGGGTTGTGTACCCCTCCACTGGGTCCTTCCTAGCAATGGGCGCTTACTCCTTGCTCTGCAGGATTCAGGAAGAGCTGACAGCTCACAAGACACAGGTTTTCTTGGGAAGCCCTTAGGCCCTGGAAGGCTCCAGCCCCTGTCACCTATTAGGCTCCATTCTTCTAAGCACCTGAGCTGGTGTGGGATTGGAGGCCACTCCTTTTAACCCAGACTAGCATCTACCTCACTATATAGCCAGCGATGACTTTGAACTTCTGATCCTCCTGCTCCATCTACCAGATCCCAGGATCTCAGGCGTGCACTCCCCTGCCCGTTTTATGTGGTGCTGGGGGGTTGAGTGGAGGCCTTCATACACTCTAGACAAATGCTTTGCCGACCGACCTGAATACCCAGCCAGAGTCTGCTTTATAGATCCGAAGCACACAATCGGTCTTGGATGGTGACAGCCCCCTGCAGCTCTCTGCATTTCTGGGTCCTCTTGGAGTCTAGCCGTTGAGTTGTGAATGTCTGTCTCCTCTCTATCACATCATAGAAAGGAGTAAAAGCCAGGCCTGACAGGTAGAGGTGGTTTTTTTTTTTTTTTTTATTTCCCCCGATGGCGCACCTCTTGACCTCCATCTTCTTGCCAATGATTTTTTAAATCCTAAATGATTTGGCAATAATTGCTCCTCTTGGTGTGATTATTGCCCTTCACTGATGGTAAATCTGTAAATTCCCCAAGGACCCGAGAGTATTTTGGTATGCGGAGCCCACAGGCTGGCCCAGACAGGCTTCACTGCACATCCTGCTGGCTGCCCATGTCCAGTCCCAGCTCCTGCCACCCTCCCCTCTCCTTCCTGCTGCTCTGCCCCATGCTGGCTGGCATCATGTCATTGTCCCAAGCATCCACAGATGCACTTTCTCTGAGGGATTAGGTGTTTTGTTTTGTTTTGTTTTTTTCAGATACCATCTCCCTGGGCTACATCAACAAATGCCAGCTCAAAAGGCCCCAAGAAGGCAGTTTCCACTGTCCAGTTTTGTACGTGTGTGAATGCACATATGTAAGAGTTGTTTTGAGGTAGTATTTTATGCATCCAGGCTGACCTTGAACTCACTATATAGATGGAGATGACCTTGAACTTCTGGTCTTCCTGCCTCTATCTCCTAAGTACTGGGGTTAGAGGCACACACTGTCCCACTTAAGGTATGCAGTGCTGGGGCTCGAACCCACAGTCTTGTGTATACCAGTCAGGAACTCTACTGACTGAGCTACAGACTCAGCCCACATGGACACAATTTTACTGTTCCCAGAGCCATGGCAGGTGCCAGGCAGGACATAGTAGTTGAGATTTACATTCCATTTGTAGGGAGCCCTGTCATACAAGGTCCCAGCTTCTGGATGATGGTGGATGCTTGAGTTGGAACCCTTTGAGTGTTTAAGGACTGAATCAACAGTTTTAGGACAGCTGCCTGTAAGGGGACAAGCAAGTCTAACCTGAGATGTCTGGCCATCTGTACCTGAGGCCACTCTGTGCAAATTGTCGGGAAATCCTGAAGCTTTGGAGTCTCCTGTTCATGTGCAGAATGCCCCATGCTGCCTCACTACAGTGGCTAGAGGCCACTGGCTGGCTCCTCCCAGATGGCTGGCTGGTCTTCACACAGCTGTATGAAAGTGTCCCCCAACACTGTCCTAGAGAAAGACTCTATGTTTTCTTGTAGATGGGAATTGCCACTGGCACTATTATTTGCTCAGGATTTCTTTAAATTGACTCTTTAAAAAATTGTGTTTTAAAAGATACTTTGGTTTGTTACTGTAGTAGAAGGCCAGAGTGTATTGACTTCCCATAATATTTTAAGACTGAACACCATATGATTATCTGGGGATATTGATGGGAATCAGTTTGTCACTGCTAGTTGTTTGTTTGGTTTTTGGTTTTTCGAGACAGGGTTTCTCTGTATAGCCCTGGCTGTCCTGGAACTCACTTTGTAGATCAGGCTGGCCTCAAACTCAGAAATCCACCTGCCTCTGCCTCCCAAGTGCTGGGATTAAAGGCGTACGCCACCACGCCTGGCGTCACTGCTAGTTGTAACATAGCCGGGCAACACAGGAAGAGAGGTCAGAGAATTCTGGTGAGGATTTTCAAGTGTGCTGGTCCCTGGTGCCCCTTTGCCTCCGACTGTTTCCTGTCCTTGCTAGGCAGCCCCCCTCTCTGCTTTCCTTTCCCATGTCTTCCATTGCTGTTTCTACTGCCCACCACCTCGACCTAGTCCTCGACCATGTCTTCTCATGATTGGCTTTCTAGTTTCAGGATCTATAATTGCACACATATCTAAGTGGATGCACATGTACACGCATTTGTGCATGGGTGCACTTGCATGTGCATGTGCACACACATAACTTCAACTTCTGATTCTGCTTATGAGAGGAAACATGCTGTATTTGCCTTTCTACGTCTGGCTTGTTTTGCTCAGTGCAACAGTTTCTAGTTATATCCGTTACAGGTGTCTTCAATGACACCATCACACTGGAGACCAAGCCTGCAGCGCACAAACCTTAAAGGGACACCCCAAACCATATCCAAACCATGATGACTGCCTTTTTGCTGTGTCCTCACGTGGCCTTTGCTGTGCTTGTATGAAGACAGTGGTGGGGTCTCTTTCTCCTCCAGAAAGGACCCCAGTCACATCTAAGTACTCACATCAAGGGTGGGGCTTTGCTGACTTCGGAGGACACGACTCAGTCCATGACATCCTCCCCACACCTGTACTGTGAGAACACTGAAGGCAGGAAGCTGGGCTAGTCACGGCTTCCTGAACCTTGAAAGACGCATCCCTTTTTGCTTGACGTCCACCACCTCAAGAACTGCTGGTTCTGAGAGGTTTCAGATGGGAGGAGGAATCTACCCCACTGACTGCCTCTGAACCCCTATCTAGTAGGCAAGGTGTGAGAGTGTGTGTGTGTGTGTGTGTGTGTGTGTGTGTGTGTGTGTGTGTGTGTGTGTGTGAAATTTTGTTTTTTATAAGCCTCTCTTCACAATTAAAGCAAACCTTTTGACCCGGAGACTGTAAAGACTTGCCAGACACTGAATTAGTTTTCACAGCGCAGTCACCTGGTCACAAAGTGTTTAGCATCGGGTAAAATGCAGTTGCTCTGTGGAGCCAGGTGCTCCTCGTGTCCTCGGGTCACCAAATCACTTTGACGGCTGCTGATTGATTTCACATTGCATAACTATGTACTGGGGATGGGGGGGCGGTTTCGGGTGGGCAGCAGGCGATATATTCAAGGTGGGTTGACTTTAAATCAATACAGTGACAATATTATCTTGTTTAATTCTGATGATCGTGGCTTTAAACATCAAATCAAACAGTTTATTATGTCAAGGAAAAAAGAAAAGAAAAGAAAGATGAAAACCCAGGAATAAAACTCTCCTGACATAACTTCTGAGCATATTTCACTACTGACAGGCCATCATGATTGGCGATGACATCGTGGGTGACGTTGGTGGTGCCCAGCAGTGTGGAATAAGAGCTCTGCAGGTGCGGACCGGGAAGTTCAGGTCAGTGCCCACGGCCGCTTCATTTATACCTGCCCTTGTGGGTACCCTCCCAGGGCAACTGCCTTCTTGCTTTGTTCTGTTTCCAAACAAAGAGGCTTTTCTTGCTAAACAAACAGTGTGTGGACTTCCACAGCTTTGTCTGTGGCTGGCCTTTGCAGGAAACCACTGTCCTTAACTATGAAGGGGGTGAGGCCAAGTGGCCCTTGGTGCAGAGCCTGGACTTCAAGGCAGATGTGAATCTGTGTGGAGGGTAAAGATGCGCAGCTTCTGCTGTCCTAGTGCTGTGGCCAGGGAATCAGGTTGAGTTTGCCCTTTGGGCAGTGGGCTCAGAACCTCTGCAGTCACTGAGGTTACAACTGGCCTCACCCTGTCTGACTTCTTTCCTCCTTTTGTTCCACCTTTCCCAACCTGTGAGAAGCACAGAACCCAGAGACACAGACAGCGCTCAGGGATACTCTAGGTCTGAAGGTCATGAACAGTTGCTAGGAATTGAGCAGTTGGGGCTGCCCTGTCTGCTGCTTGCTTGGCCATTGAGGGCGTCTTATGTGTCAGCAGTGTCTTGCTTATTTATTTGTATATATTTATTGATTAGTAATTTTTATTATAATATAATTACACAGTTACTCCCCTTTCCTCTCCCTAGCCCCTATTTTATATTTTGAGATAGTCTTGCAGATAGCCCAGGCTTGTCTCAAACGTGCTCTGTGGCCAAAATTGATCTAGAACCTCTGAGTCTTCTGCCGCTACCTCCCAAGTATTAGATTATAGGAGTATGCCACCACGCCTGATTTATGCTGTGCTGCAGATCGAACCCAGGTCTCTGTGCATTCTAAGCAGGCACTGTACGGACTGAACCACATCACCAGTTCCTGCCTGGCTTGTTTTAATGGCCAGACCGTTCAAACAGAGCACGGTTTTGTCAGGGTTAGAGAGACTTGGTGAAAACCATGGTCCTCTGGGTTTGGGGAGTGGTATGTCAGTCACACATATCTGAATGATTGTCTTAGGCAGGGCTAGAATCCACCATTGGCCTGTCTTTCACTCTGAGATTCATCCCGGGTGAGAAACCTGAGGGAACCCTGAGCTGAGGCCGTCTGTGAGCTCTGCATGAGGGAGGGAATCTCAGCCACTCACAGACTCTCCCAGGTTGGACAGGCCTTAGAAGCCCCCAACATACATGAACTACAGACTTCCTTTCTTCCCCAGCCCCTCAGAGGAGGATCTCAAGGCTCCACTGGTTATGTCTGGCCTGAGGAAGCCCTGCTCATAAGCTACAAAAGCTTTCTTTCCAAGTGGCCCGCTTGACCCTTCCTGGTCTGTTCACACTGATGTAACACAGTACCTTATTGTGAAGACAAGAAGTAGAGTCTCTCGGATCTCTGAAGCCTGGGGTGTCCAAGATCACCTTGTCAGTATGTTCAGTGTCTGATTCCAAGATGGCTCTGGGTGTGTCTTCCTGCATTCCCAAAGGAGGAGGAATTGTGAATCCTAATGTGTGATTGGAACAGAGAGCCCACTCCCCAAGCCCTATTCATGAGGTATCTGTTGTGGTGATAATTATGGGGGGGGGTCCACCCCACCCCTGATCATATAGTCCTCAAACAAAAAACACAAAACTTTTATATTCACATTGTGTGTGTGTGTGTGTGTGTG
>NC_034590.1:102099434-102143727 GCF_900095145.1 Mus pahari
GTGTGTGTGTGTGTGTGTGTGTGTGTGCGTGTGTGTGTGTGTGTGTGTAAAATAAGCCTTAACAGCATGAGAGCTGGGCAGGGCAGGTATCAACCATCTATGCTATTTTGTCTACTTCCCTGCCAATTACCCCGAGATATAACTTGCTGTGTTCCGCCTGGGCTGCTCCTATTCCAATTGGCCGATCCTCATCCCTCATGGCCATGCTTCATGACCCAGCTACCCCATGACATCTTCTTTTCCCCTCTCCTCGTGGTTTCTGCCCCAGACTTCAAGCCCAGGAACCGAGGCCCGCCTACCTCTCTTCTGCCCAGCTATAGAGTTTAGGAATATTTATTCAACCAATAGTTTTAAATTAAGGAGTAAGGTCACCTAGCACCACTTGTTGCCCTGGGGGCAGCCAGACCTGGGTGGGGGCAGCATTTAGCATTACAGACCAAACCTCAGCAGGTATTAATCCTCATGACCAAACACCTCTAAAGGCCAACACTGTTGAGCCAGGAATTAGTTTTAGGGGATACATCCATGTGGGGGAAGACCTTAAGGTCCCTGCTCCCTCCTTTTCCCCAGAGTCGCAAAGCCTGATTCTGCTGTGCTCCTGGACAGAGGTTCCTCACTGGGCAGTGGGGCGCAGCACCCTTCAGGGCTGTGCTCGGTGTATGGCGGTGTCCCATGCTGCTCAGGAATG
The DNA here is from genome assembly GCF_900095145.1 of Mus pahari. Taxonomy (NCBI): domain Eukaryota; kingdom Metazoa; phylum Chordata; class Mammalia; order Rodentia; family Muridae; genus Mus; species Mus pahari. Next base: position 102,100,123 of record NC_034590.1, read on the forward strand.
GGAACCCAGCTAGCACATGCTCAGTGTGTTTCAACTTACCGGTCAAACATGTGAGTGGCACATTTGTGTTTGAAAGCCCAGAAGTAGGGCCACTGTAGTTTATTTAAGGAAACCATGTCTTAACTGAGTTGAGTAAATGTGTCCAGTGTTGGGGCCTATCCGGCCAGTCCAAACCCATGTGTCCAATGTCCTCAGAATGAACTGTGCCTTTCCTCTCTGCCGGAACAAGCCTCTAGGCTGCTCAGTCTCCGAGGAAGACCCCACAGCACAGTAGGGAGGCACACACAGGTGGGATCAGGGGGAGTCCCCATCTCTAGTTCCCCTCTGCAGAGATCTGTCATCTGCGTGCCATTGAGAGGGAAGTGTCAGTGGGATGGTGTATAGTTCCGTGATAGTGTGCTTACCAAGCATGTGTGAGACTCAACCCCCAGCACTGTAAAAGTCAAAATCAACAAGCAGGAAGTGATGTCCACTGACAGAGCTTGCACTGGAGGGAGAACTCTGTCCAGAAGGACATCACCTTCTTGGTACCCACAAGCACACAGATCTAGGTTTTCCTTTATTACAAAAATGGGATTATATTGTCCAGTACACTTTTGTCTTGAGTGTTTTCTGGCATCTTTCTGTAACTATGAAGTGTTGTCTAGTGCCGGGTCCCCTGCTGGTGTCGAGGGGTGGTGACCGTGCTGCCATGGAGAACTACCACTAGGCTTCCAGAAACTGTCCCCGTTCCACGGGACGGGACTTGTTTGGAAGGAGGCGGATCATCCTTTGCTGGGCCTGTGGCAGAGTAACAACCTTAATACTTGCAAGGGAGCAACTGGGTCACCCACAGTGAGGCCGCTCTGGCACGAGAGGCTCAGTTTGTGCTGTTGGACCTGAGCATTGACATGATGAGGGATCTAGCTGTTAAAGCCCTAGAGGCACTTCCAGGTGTGACAGCCATGACACCTGGAAAAGTGACTTGTCCCAATTCGACCATGCAAGAAACACTGTTTTCAGAGACCAAGTAGGAAAAGCAAGCCGAGCTCTGATTTTCTACAGTGAAGACAGTTTGAAATGTGGATACTTCATTACGCTTACTGTTAGAGACTCACTAGGAAATCAAACCTTAACCCTAACCCTAACCCTAACCCTAACCCTAACCCTAACCCTAACCCTAACCCTTTGTGACTGGAGGTGTGTGTTTGCTCCTACACTGCCCCTTCTCACTACAGGGGATACTCTCAAGTCATAGATGCACCCTCAGGTGGCCTGACTGCACACTGGTGATCAAACGGGTCCTGTGTTCCTTGTCCCAAAGAGGAGGCCACCATCCTAGCAGCCACTTTGGCATCCTGTCAAAGAGGGATCATAGCGCCCCCCAGAGGCAACTCTGCTCCCCTGTGGTGTAAGCTGTCTGTCTGTGCCTGTGAACGGCCTCTGAATTCAGATAGGCCCAGGTCCCTTTCTCTCACCTTGCCCCTTCCATATTTATCTATCAGGTCCGAGCTATCAGCAAGGTAGCTTTACAAAAAGGCCTGGCTGTGGGGGGCCTCTGACCCGGAACAGATCCTGAAGTGGCGCCTGTGGATGACGCAGGCAGGGTCTGGTTTCCAGGCCGTGCTTTTCTCAAAGGCAAACAGGAACTCTGTATAGCCTTAAGCTCCTGTCATGCTCATGGAGAGCTCTGGAAGGGCCCTCACAGAATTCCCAAGGAAGCTGTATCCAGGAAGATCCATCAGAGCTGTCCCAAAATAGACCCAGCTGCTTGGAGCGGCGTGAACTCCCCACCCAGAGTGAACCTCAGTGGCTGGTGGTTGTCTCACTCGGAAGAACAGAGAAGGACTGAGTGTCAGGAACCTGAGTAAAAGGCCCAAGGTGTCAGCATTAGTCTGACCAGTACTGGGCGAGCCTCTGGCCTGGCTGCGTCAGACTCTTTGTCTGTACTCTGGCCCCTAGGACCTCAGGTACTGGAGGCTGGTCCTATTTCCTGTTGATAAAGGGGAAATGGAGCAGTCTCAGAGAGATCCTAGAACTCCCACGACCATTGTGCCACCTCCCGGCTGCAGATGCAGAAACTGAGGCCCAGATAGAGCAGGGCCATCAGTGCAGGGCTGTCCTGCGCTCACACCACCCGCTCCACCTGCTCTATGACCATCGCCTTTAAGTCCTAGATTGTTATTGCTAAAGCCGTGGTCAGTGGTCAGGAACACAGAGCACAGGTGGTGGCTGTGCTGAGTTGAAAGGAGAGGAGCCAACTGTCAGCAATAAGTGACTTTCACTGCACACCGTGCCATCAGGGGCCTCCTGTGCCAGGACACTGTTGTAAGAGCCAATGATCCTTCCGGGTGCACTTGGCTTATCCATAATTTGTGAGTTTTGCCCACCCCAGAGCAGCCCTTGTGGAAATAACTAGAAACACAATACTGCCTGCTCCAACACAGCCTGGATGGCCCAGTAAGTGGACTTGGTGGCAGCTGCCATAGCCCTGCTTTAGCTTGTCCTGAGCCTCCTTCCTGCCCCCAAACACATCCAGAAAGCACTGCACACTTTAGACAGGGCTGCTCCAGGAGGCAGGGGTGGTGGCTGTGAATTCTGTCTTTGACCCGTGACAGGTAAGGATGGAGCTGTCACACAGACTGTCTTCACAGCACTCTGGTGCAGGGTGGAGGGAGAGGCGACCTCATACCCAGGTTCCACATGTCAGCCGAAAGGCCGAGCTCCCTTCTGTATCCATGCAGCCAGTTGAAGGCCACTCCCCTGGCTCCTGTTCCTTGTCCAGACAGGGTACTTTAAGTATTGGGGAGGATGGAGCTCGGAGAAGACACCGAGGGCACCAGGTGGAGTTCAGTATCCAAGGTGTGTTGGCCTTCTCTAGTCTCCCCTCCCCTCCCTTCATTGTCCTGAGCCCCAGCATCCAGGCTGGGCCTCATTCAGGCTCAAGACAATCTACTTTCCTTTTCTTCTTACGTGTACTGCCTCCCACTCTGGCCACAAGAGGGCGCTTTGTCACCAGGTTCTGGGAGAGTCAGCCCTTCCTGAGTTCAGACCACATGCAGCAAGCACATCAGGCCCCAGGGCACCCCCAAAAGCACTCACAGCTAGCCTCCCTCACCCCCACCCCTTACACTCACACATTCACATCCATGCCAGCTTACTCCCATGTATGCTCACCCCTCCTGCTCCCCTGTTGCTGTGTGTCTTTGTCGCATCCGTGGTCTGGCCACCTTGCTAGACTCAGGGCAGGCTGGGGTCTAAGGAACCACAGCAGCTTCTGTGACCCATGGAGGCTTCTTTTGTGTTCTTCTCCAGCTGGTACCTTCACAGGGGGCCCAGAGAACTGTGTGTGTTCTGGGCCTGGGGTCCCTGTGACACCATAGTCCTTGCCCACTAAGTCCCCCACTGTTCCCTTCCTATTCTTTCCTTGAGCCCTTTGTCATGCTCTGCTCTTCCACCCCTGTCTCCACGTGTTCCCACCCTGCTTCTGGGTTTTGCCTAGATCCTTTATGGGCTTCCTTTATCTTAGAATCTCAGTATCCTTCCACCAGCAGGGAGCTCCACTGGCTCTGGGTGGGGACTAGAGAGGCATGGTGACTTTCAAAACCATTTGGCAACACTAGTGTCCACACCAGGCCTGTCTATACACCAGACATGCTTTGCTCCAGGAACTAGGGAAATGACTCGGTGAGAAAAGCACTTGCCTTTCAAACATGAGGACCTGAGTTCACATCCTTAGAACCCATATCAAACCAGTTGTCCCAGTGAGCATCTATCTGCAAGCCCGGTGCTCCTACGGCGACATAGGCAGACATGGGAGAATCATGGGAAGTTTACAGGCCAGCTAGCCTGGTGTCTGTGGCAGCAAACCAGAGACCCTGCCTTAACACCTGAGGTGGTCCTCTGACTCACACACAGGCACACTCCCACTCCCACAGATGAACACACCCATGTGCATACACAAAAATAACAAGGAATTCCCCCAACCTTCTTGTTTCAACACAGTCTTGGAATTTTCCAAATAGATATCTTTATACGCCGTCCTATTCCAGAGACAGATATCTTTATACGCCGTCCTATTCCAGAGACAGATATCTTTATATGCCGTATATTCCAGAGACAGATATCTTTATACGCTGTATATTCCAGAGACTGATATCTTTATACGCCGTATATTCCAGAGACAAATCCTGTTCAGGTCTCTCTAGTGACTCTCAGAACTCTGGAGAGAGCCATGAAGTCCTCCAGGCTCCTTCATGCCCTTGTTCGGTCATCTTCTAAGTGCCTAAGGTGAGAAGGCCCTCTGGTGTCTGTTCTCAGCCCAGGTACTAGAGGAGGAAAACTGTATATGTGTGCCACAACGCTTAGTGTGTACTTAGACGGCATGCTTATCTCTGTGCCCACGTGCATTCGTGCAAGGTGTGAAGCACTCTCCGTGCCACCTGGCTGCAACCTTCCTTACCTTTCCCCTTCCTCCTCTGACCCGCACTGTCTCTCCCCACCCACTACTCCATCACTCCCCGCTGGCCTTCCTTGGGGAGCATGAGCTGTGGTCACATCAGACAGAGCTACAGAGGCATCCCAGCTCCCCATTCACGCCTCTCCCTGGGCATCCGTCTGTCTGGGTGGGCAGATTTGCCTGGGTTGGCCTGCTGGTAAAGGCTTTAGGAAGGCAGTGAGATTGCCTGACTTCTATCTCTTTTCATTTTATCTGTTTGGTTGGTTTTTTTTTCTTTTGCTTTTCAGTCTCCTGTGTCTAAATTATACAGAGAGCCTAGGCAGGAATGGGGCAGTGCTCGACAGAGGTGTCGGGCAGCTGGGGTACCATCAGCTTGCAGGGCGCTGTGAGGGCTGCAGCGGGTCCCCACCCTCGCAGCATCTTATGTCTCTGAAGAGAAGGACTTGTTGGCAGTGGGCTTGCACTTGATGTGCCACTGCACAGCAGCCCCAAAGGGTTCAGATTACAGAACCAAGACCGGCCGTTTCAGGTTTTTCCAGGCTGTGAATGCCAAGTTCCAGCTCTGCCCAGCTCCCTCAGAGCCTGGAGGCCATGGTAAAACCTACAAGCCTCTCCCCGTGGTGTGTCCTAAGCAGCTCTTTTGACTCCTCTGGACCTGGGAACAGAGTGAGATGGGTGAGCGCTGACCTCTGACCTGTTAAAGAGGGAGGCTCAGCTTGGGGAGCCGCACTTAGGCAGATTGGAGAGGAAGGGGTTAACCTTCTTGGAACTACTAGTGAGGAGGAAGCTGAGTTTTTCCACGTGAAATAGTTTAAAATAAACTTCGAAGGGAACTCAGACAGGGCTGCTGCAGCCAGATGGAGGAACCTAGGGTGGGCGTGTGCCCCAGCTGGTATCTCAGCTCCTGCAGCCCTGACTGAGGAAGCACCCCACAAGCCCAGTGGACTGTGGACAGGAGGTGGGCAAGCCAAGGCTTCAGGCTGGCCCCTGGAATGTAGTCCTGGCTCTGCTGGAGACCACCAGGTGGCTCAGCTTCCCAGGCTCCCCATGAAAACAACTAGCCAGCTCTTTAAAAAGAATGCAAGGCTCCCAGTAAGCCAGGAGACAGGCCACTTCCTGTGACAACCCTAGAAAGTAAATAGAGTAAATTATTTAAACTCAGTGGCCTCTGGGTTTAAATAATTCAGATTCAGGAACTGTAACAACCCCGTAGACCCTGGAGTCCATGTGAGTGCTAAGACCCCACTTTCCCTGTCTTTCCATTGCTTTCCAGCTGCTGAGAACAGTCCAGGGCACATGATGCTATGAGGTACTCCAGGGAGATGTTGGACATCAAACCACTCACTGCCCCAGTGGTGGGGTCCTCTTGGCCAGAAACAGCTTCCAGTGGTGTCAGGAATCAAGCCCAGAGAGTAGGTGGCAGGCATGCCCAGCCTGAAGAAGCTCGTGCAGTTGGGAGGTAATCGGTAGCTATTGCCAGAGCAAGGCTGCGGGTCCCACAGATACCTCCTCTATCACAGTCGGGGCCTGCAGCAAACTTGCATTGCTCCAAAGTCCGCCAATTCCCTGGCAAGATGTCATCCCTCCCCCGTCCCTCCAGGTCCAGGTAACCATGCCAACTGAAGTGCTTACTGAAGTTGAACCCCCTCATCTCTGGACCTCTCTTGGGTTGCTCTCCCCGTGTTCTGAGGGAAGTAACTGCAGCGGGCAGCTCTGGAGCAGCTCTTTTCCAGGCACTGTGCACCCTGGCGGCATGCTCAGCTTGGTAGCCATGCTTCCCATTCGCCTTGGCGGTTCCTGAGGGTTTTCGGCTGGGGTCTGGGGCTACACAGGCTGGGCCTGCCATAGTTCAGGAACTCATGGAGATGTTTTCATTACTTTTGAAACCAGAAGGGAAAAGAATCTGTAGTCATTGCAACTCAAGAAAACCCCTAGACACAAGTCTGGGGCTCTGGTTCTCCTGCCTGCTCTGCCCTGAACCTTTCAGTCCCACATCTGCCCCCTGACCTCCCTCGACTTCCATGGGGGTTTCAGAGGGCATATCTACCTGCCCTCACAGCTGCTGTCCAGCTGTGACCTGCATATGTGGACCTCAGCACACGGATCTTTCTGTCCCTCCCATCCTGTAGTTCTTACTGCAGGTGTGATGGAGCCACACTGTGTTCAAGGTCTACCTAGGGTGGCCTCCCAGTCATCTTAGGATATAATGCATCCCAAATCCCCTGTCAAGACCTGTTGGGGGATAGATGTCCAGATACAGGTCCTTGTCTGAGAGGTGAAAAGGAGAGAGAATTTCCCCCATCCCATCCAGTACCCTGCAACCCAGGGGTCAAGGCCATATGCAGTGGGGATAGGTCACATACCCAGAGATGCAGGTCCCCCTAACTGGAGGACCTGCCTTCCTACAAGCTGCATGCTTCTAGCTGGCCCAGGGTTGACTCCGAGGGCGAGGAGGTCTGAAGCCTTGCCAGGGCGACTGGGAGCAGGGAGCCCTTCCTGGGTTCAGCACCCTACTTGAGAAGGGAGAGCTGAGTAACCAGGGCCTCTGCCGCGATGATGATGGCTGTGCTCTGTCTGTCCTCCATGTCTTGTCAGGTGGAGGGTTCTGTGGAGCCTGCCTAAACCCAAGCCAGCAGCCAGACACAAAAGCCATTTCCTGCCCTCAAGATTCCATTCCTTCTTCCTGTTTTCATGTTTAATAGACGCTGCAGAGGGTCTTCTTCTTCTTCTTCTTCTTCTTCTTCTTCTTCTTCTTCTTCTTCTTCTTCTTCTTCTTCTTCTTCTTCTTCTTCTTGTGGTTTTTCTAATTCTGCAAGAAATGCCTTCCCTTTGGAAAATACGGAAAAGCACAGAGGAAATAACTCACAACCCCGTCTCTCTGAGGGAACCCCAGTTAGCATTTTGTTCTACCTATTTAAGAAGCAGGAATAACAAAAAGACATAAAATGTTATTGTTTATAAAATACAGTTTTGTACTTAAAAATCATATGGTATTTGCACAACACCAAATTTTCTCGGGGCGTGAATGTATCCTGGCAGGTGCACGAGCAGTGGGGGAGTGACCCTGGGGGCTGCCAGCGGCTGTGTGTGCCCAGGAAGTTGAGAGCTAGCAGAGTGAAGGGGAGTTCAGGTACTTTTTCTGGCCTGGGAACTGAGCATACCTCTCCCTGCCCTGTATGCCAGAGAGGCCTCCAACCCCCATACAGTGCAGAGCTGGCTCTCCCATCTGTGGTTTTGAGGAGGGAGTGGAAATCCTTCACTTCTTGGAAGTTAAGGGTGGGGAGACTCTGCTCTCGCTATGAGCCTTCATCTGAGGACAGTTCTGTGTACATGTGCCATGTGCCAGCCCTGATTGGAGATACAGCCAACCCTAGAATTAACCCTCTGTGGTGTGGCCTGTGTCTGGCAGCCCTGAAGGTCCAACACCCGATGTGGGTGCCCCTCAGTTACAGTATCAGTCAGCTTGATAATGAAAAAGTGCAAGTGCTCCCAATATACACCCAGTGGTTTGTGGCCCCTGGGCTGGGGGTTTAGGTCAGAGGGCAGGCGTCAGAAGCATTTTGTTTGCTGTAGGCAGGGCTCTTCTCATACTTCAAATAATACAACTGATTATTAATGTATAACATGTAGCAAAAGCACACAGACCCCAGATGCACACAACTCTGTAAGTTAATGAACCCACTGGCTCTTCCAGCATCTTCTACCCTCCATCCCTCAGATATGTCTTCCTGATAGCTAATAGCAGAGAGAGTTCTGCCTGTCCCAGGACTTTCTATAAATGGAAACAACCCGTGTGTGCTGTTCTTTCTCATAGTCAGACTTTTAAAGGGGTTTCTGTCAGGCTGGCAATCAGGCCTCGTGACACATCCTGCTGTGTATTGTGGGGAAGTCCCACACAACACACACACACACACACACACACTTGCAGAAACTAGGAAAGAGTCACATACAGAGAAGAGCTTCTTCTGGGCTGCATGGCATGGGGGCTATAGCCATAGGACAGACATCTAGCCTAGCATGGACTGTCCCTGAAGATTCTGATGGGTAGAGAGGAGCACCTTGGAGGAGAGTCAGGAGAAAGGCAAATGAGGACGGAGGAGCAGGGCCCTGGCCATATTTCTGCTCTGTCCTTTTGATGCATGGGGCTCAGGATGTCAGGGCAGGGACCAGAGTGATACCCACTGCTATCCCACCCCTTAGGGGAACCTGCTTATTAGCGCTGTATGTTCTGTTCCTGGACTAAGCCAGAGAGACAGTGACACATGCTGGCTCTGGTGGCTGCAGGAAACATACTTCTCCAGACCGTGTCCATCTTCTTCCAGGGAATGGAGCTGTTTCTTTACCTGGACCCCTTGGGCTTTACTGAAGAAGAGAGACAGTAATGGAGGATGGAACAGGGGACTGGTTAACTGTGGCCCAGCTACGACGTGGCCTGGCCCTCCTCTCAGTGGTTCTCAAGCTTTTCTCCCAGAAGAGGCAGGGTTGGCTGACGGGACTCTGGGGTCTGATGTTGCCAATCACTTTCCCAACTAAGGGTCCAGCATCTTAGGGAACACTTGAAAGATCAGGCAGTGTCCCCGGGCTTGGGGCCTGGTGCCTTCCATAGCAGATCTGGAAGGACAGGAATGAGGGCAGAGCTAGTGGAGTAGCTCTCAGCCAGCTGTAACTGGGCACTGGGGACTCTGCAGAAATGGATAGATTGTGGAACACTGTGCAAGAGACAGCTCTGAGTTCTGAATGACTGTTGTAGAGTTCTCTGTGGGCCTAGAGCAGAGGGGCCCTGGATGGATGTTCACTGTGGCATGTAACTTCAATTTTTTTAAAATCCTATTTTTAATGATAGTTTTTAAACACTTTAACCTCCCTTCTAGCCCACCACCCACCAGAGGTAGTGGAGAAGAAAGGTTATTAGGATACGGGGCAAGTGGACCTGCTTAGGAGTAGTTTTTGGGAGCAACTGCCATCCGTGTTGTCTGGAAATCAGCAGTTCAGTTCACAGGTTAGCAGGCAGCAGCAGCTTGATCCACTCGAAAATACTTCACAGATACACCAGCCGTCCAGATCTGTAGAGTCGGGTTAGCAACAGTGGTGATACAACCTAGCAGAGACAGCCAGGCCTCAGCCTGGGCTTGAGTCAGCAGGAGGGACCAACAGGAAGGAACACCAGGAGAAGTTCTCAGCTGTGCCTCTCTCAGGGAAGTGAAGATCAGCGAAGATGTGAGACCCACAAGCGTTGCACAGCTAGCTGTACCAGCAAAGCCAAGCTCTGTCTCCGTCACTCTGTGGAGTCCTGTTTGTACCCTCCAAACATCACATGTCCTCCACGTGCCTTGCCTCAGCACATTCATCCAATCAGCCCGAGTCTGAAGAAGCTGCAAGAAACTGCAGCACACCACCAGAAGTTTTTGGTGCGTTTCTCTCTATAGAGTCCTAACATATACCGCTCAACTACGCCGTGTAGGCAGACCAACACATGCTAGTTGTCAGCAAAGAATCCTTCATCACGTGTCTTTTCACATGCTTGCTTTAGCAGAACATCCTCTCTCCTGTGTCTGCTTCAGTGAAATGTTCCTTCCAGAGTCTGCCTAAGCCTTGCACACCTGTGTCCACTTTAACGAAACATTCCTTCATGTGTTTGCCCCAGCAAACACCTTCCAACCGACTTTCCAAAGAACCCTTGAGTTTCTACTTCAGTGGCAGAGGCCAGGAAACAGCCACCCAGTGCCTCCGAGTCAACCTCAGGTCAGACTGCAGAATGTATTGATTCTGTCCTTACACAAGTGTGGAGCCCTTCTAACCCACCAGAACCAGGGACAGTCATCAGCAGGGAGCAGGTGCTTGTTTGTTTACAGCTCTGCCACTGGCAAGGACTATCATGCTCTGTCCTCACAGGGGGAGAAAATAGAAAAGCTACCAAGAGAGGGAATGATGCCCTTCAAAGCCTCTTTATTCGTAACTCCGTGCCATCACCATGGAGGGGAGGGGCTCAGGGCTTTATTACCTCCTAAAGGCTCCAGTATTGAAACCAGCACATGGCAGGCCTAGAAGGGACCACACTGAAACTTGGTCCATCTTCAGAGCCCACCTCATCTGAGGATCCATTAGGACAGCAACATCCAGCTTGTCTGGGCTGCTAAAGTCCAGCAGTATTCATGCCATGACCCACAACCCTCCCTGTAGGAACATCCTCAGCTATATTAACATCTACAGCTGTTAATAGCTCACCCCCATGTGGTCTGCCCACTTCATCCAAGAAGGAGTGTAGCACCCTGTACAGCATCCTTGCTGTGTTGGCAAGAGTGGCTTGTTCCTCGATGCCTCGCCTCACAGGACATCCCCGGGTTAAATCTGACAGCAGGAATTATGAATGGGTACCCAGCAGGCCTGTTGTGAGGCTGTGGCTGTTCTTAGAACATCATGGAAGGCAATCTCTGGTCCATGTGGGTGTGACATACATGAGCCACATTGTAGCTAAGCCTGGGGACCCTCAGAGCAGAGCGAGGGTTACAGCCTCAGTCCCTGTTGGCCCCTCAGTGAGGAAGACACCTAAGTCCTGGGGAGAGCCACATCCTGGGGCAACCCAAAAGTTTTGGGTGCTGGGGCCTTGGCTTAGTCTCTCTTTCCTATGGAAGACAGATGTTAGATCATGCCAGCTTCTGGGAGCATTACAGACTAAATCAGAACATCCCTGTAACCTGGTTAGAATAGCCCCGGAGCACTTGGCCAGTAGGTTTGGCCTCTGAGCAGAAGAACTCAGGCTGTGGGGAGTGCTGGGCTGGACCCAGGAATGACTGCAGAGGCCCAGGCAGCAGAGGCTGGCAAAGGAGGCTGCACCTGGACATCTACTGTAACGAGGGCAGCCATGCCCTTTCTCCATGACAGTCCAATTGAGAGTGGGTCAGTGATATCCATCCATCCCCCACATCAGGAGAGAAAGCCATCTTTACTCGATGGACTGTGAATGAACGGACTATAGTGTGTGCCCATCACCTTGGGAGACGGAGCTCCTAGGCTGTGCACACTAGGGACAGCCATGAAGGCATAGTTAGCTCTTAACCCTCCAGGTGCCTCCCTTAGATGTGAGATAGGAGGCCAATGAGTAGGACCAAAGCAGCCAGCCTCACAGTGCAGGGGAGGACTGGACTGCCTGTGGCAGGTCGAAAGGCTTCGTGGCAGCCTCTGAGATTGGGGCTATGTGGCCGTTAACCAGCTGACACACATAAGACACGGCAGGCAGCCTAGCTATGGGGCCTTGGGACATACTAACTTTCTCAATGGCAAGGCCAGGTGTGAGGGAACTGCATGCTTCTGCAGCCCAAGCCAGCTGGTCATCCCCCGAGCCCTGGACTCCTGACCTCTGACCCCAGGAGCTCAGGTGGAGAGGCGTGATGATGTGATTTTCTCTGTGACTTTTCTTCTCTGTGTCTGTCATAGATATCAGTCGCTGTCCCACTGTGCCATGACCCAGCCTGAGCTCATGCATCTCCTATCCCCTCCATTATGTCATCACCTGAGTTGTCCCTGTGCACCCCACCAGTCTCAACCCCAATTCCCCTATGAAGAGAGGAGGGCAAGCTCACAGGAGCCTGGAAGGAGGGTGTCAGATCTGAGTGGGAGCGAGGCTGTGCTGGGGAGTGGGGGTCTGGGGAGGTGGCTCACTGGATAAAGAGGTTACTGTGCAAACCCAAGGACCTGAATTCAGTCCCCAGAAACATATATTTTACTCTCAGCAGAAAAGAGGCAGAGTCCCTGAATTTCACTGGTTTGCAGCCTAGCCATTGGGAAGTTTGGGGCCAAAGTGGGAGAACCCAGAGGGTAACACCTGAGGGTTTCAGATGTGCATTTACATGTGGGGTGGGGCAGAAGGCATGTACACACACACACACACACACACACACACACACACACGCACACACACAGGCACGCATTTCCTGGGGAGAGGTAAGAATCCAAGGCTTATGCTCATGACAAGCAGCTGGCTTGGGCTTCCAGAGCCATGTGTTCTGTTCTTCTTTTCTCCCTCTCAACTTCAAAGCCCCTCAATCTGTATAGCGGGGATGGAGGGGAGGGGGGAGGGGGAGCAGCCTTCAGGATAAAGCCCTAAAGAGCATTTCAGCAGTGTGACCCTGAGGAATCAGAATGGTCCCTTGGCTAATTTATATGCTATACATTTGGGGTTTTAGTGGAGCATAATTGTAATCCATATGCCTGTTAAGGTAATTACACTTATAAACCTAATATAATCCATAGATCAATGGGTTTGGAGCTAATTAAGGCAACCGTAATTAACATTTACAAAACCCTTGCAATTACTGGATATCCTCTAAGCTGGCCTTCCAAGCTGATAATGAGCCCCATTCAGCACTCTTTATTCTGCGCATTGGGGCCCTCTGGGGCCCTCTGTGAAGAGGGGTCAGCACCTGTGTTACCACCCCCAGGGCTCCTAGGCAGGTCCCTACCAGGAGAGTGGCAGCTCCAGGAAGCAGGATCTTTCTTGTGCCTGATTTTTCTGGCCAGTTAATTCCCTCAGCAAAAGGCATTTTAAAAAAGGGAAGGAGACATGAATGTATTGAACCCTCAAACCCAAAGCCAGGTCCTCATCTGGGAAGTATGGGACTTCCGCAGGCTCAGAAGGATGACCTGAGGTCTCCCACTGTCCCCAGCATCTGCCCACAGCACATGGTTTTTGCCCTGAGTGGAACCAGGTAAGAAGGGGTCCCCAGGAAACCCAGACAGCAAACACTGTAGTAATGTACTGCTGCACCTAAGTGGCCAGCAGAGGCCCTCTGTCTGCTCCAACCTATCTAGGAGAGCAGAAAACCCCCAGCCACCCAGGTCCCTACTTTAAAAGATTCACCAGAGCTGCTTGGATAAGACCTGACTTTCCTCTGACTGGGGAGGGGTAGGAGTTCCCACTGTCCCCGAAACATGTCCTCTGAGGCCTCTGGCACTCCTGGCAACATTTTGTGGCCCCTGTGTGAGCCATTCTAGTGTGGAAAAGGAGGGCACTTTAGGCCTGTGCACAGGATTTGGGAAAGGGTTATTGTCTTGGGCCACCAGGCTGCTGGTGGTGTTTTGAGATCTTTTAGACTCTACATAATAGGTATATAAAGATAAAAACAGTGAATATAACTGGGTGGCATTGGTTCACACCTTTAATCCAGCACCCTGGAGGCAGAGGCAGGTGGATCTCTGTAAGTTCGAGGCCAGCCTGGTCTACAGAATGAGTTCCAGGACAGCCAGGACTTCACAGAGAAACCCTGCCTCAACTCAAACCAAAACAACAGCAACCCAAATAAAGCACTCAGTGCAGAGCCTTGAACTCTTGCCATTCACAGTGTCTAGGAGGGTAGGGTCAGGTGGGGCAGGGACAGGGACAGGGACAGGCACAGGCAGAGGCAGGCAGTTCCTAAACCAATGCCCGGGTCTTGCTGGTGTCTCTGGGTCTGGGGCCGCTTGATGGGCCCTCATCATTTCTATGCTTTTCCATTTCTGGGCTGCATAGTGTTTTCAGAACTATGCAATGCTATCAGAAATTTCCAGCTAGAAGCAGATTCCTTTGATGGAGGAATAGGACAGGGTGCAGAGGAGCATGTGTGTATGAGGGGGACACACTCCTGTTGAAGAAAATGGCAAACCCTCACGGTGGCTATTGTTTTTGGAGTGTCACCATGCACTGATGCCCAGTGACAGCAGTGCAGCTGGCATTGCCAAGTGTGTTTTATGGGTAAGATAACAGGCACAGATGGGGCCGAGTTGTGGTTCTGAGTTTGTTCAGAAAGTGTGACTGGGCCAGGATTTGAACCCAGGCTTTCATACCTCATTATAACCCCCGCCTGTCCAGGGATTCCCCACCCTATTCTCCTCCTAAGTAACCTGTGAGGTTGAGTTAGAATAGGGGGTGTCAGGGGACAAGAGGCAGGGCGAGGCTGCAGAGTCCAGACAAGATGAGAGGAGATGGCCAGTTGGGGGGAAAGACCGCGGACTGGAAACCCTGCCCGGGGACACTTGGGTGGTCTGTGAATCTTCCCAGGTTCCACAGAGAACCTGCCAATGAAGCGAGGATATCACAGAGAGGCCCCCTTACCAAGCCCTGCTGTGTTCCCTGCCCAGAACCCAGAACCCAGATCCCTGCTGAGTCCTGTGTGACAGTGCAAGTGTTCTCCTCCCATCTCCATCCAGTCACCCTGTCTCTGCCACCTGAGAATGCTGAGTCCCAGCAGAAGTAGGCATAGCAGGGTCCCCCTTTCCCTGCACAGGGCTGCTATAGGGCTAGCCTCACTGGGTTCGTGTACTGCCTAGTATCCAGGACCCAAATCCCAAATACCACCCTTGGACATATTCAATCCCCTTTTCTACTTTGAGGCAAGAGAACCTCTCTGTAATGACCATCAGTCGCCTTATTAAAGACAACAACAAGCCCCCCAAACAAACAAAGCACTGTAGCTGTGCAGTGGTGGTGTACACCTTTAATTCTAGCCCTTGAGAGGCAGAGGCAGGCAGATCTCTGAGTCTGAGGCTAGCCTGGTCTACAGAGTGAGTTCCAGGACAGCCAGGGCTACACAGAGAAACCCCGTCTTGAAAAAGCCACCAAACCAAACAAAAACCAACTGTAATCAGTGGTTTTTCTTTTATTAAAAATATTTTTAAAATGTATATGTATGTGTGAGTTAATGTACACCATGTTCAGAAACCTGTGGAGAGTAGAATAGAATGTCAAACCCTAAACTGGAGTTGAAGGCAGTTGTGAGCTCATGTATGAGGGCTTAGAGCTGAACCTGGTTCCTCTGCAAAAGCAGGAAAAGGGGTCCTATCACCTGGACTTGTAGTTTTTATTATAGATAATGAAGCTGCTGACGCCCAGAGCTCTGGATGGAGTTCGGGACCTAACTCTGAGCTGAGCTGTTTCTGCATGTTGGCTCTTTGGAGCCATACGCTAAGCCCCAATGTGGACACATCACTTATCCTGTTTAGAGACAAATAAAATCCTTGGCCGTAGCTGTACCTCTGACACATCGGAATCAGGCTGAACAATGGCTGGCTTGCCACCAACGGCCAGCATTTGTTCAGTGCTTGCAGGCAGCAACTCATTTTTGTCCCTGGCAGCCACCAGAGGCCAGTACTCTGAGGTGACAAGGACAGTTTTAAACGTAGGCAGTCTGGCTCCCAACCTTGTATTTGCTGTTGAGAATTTACCAAAACTCAAAATATAAGATATTGACAAGCCCACTAACTTGTGGGATTTCTGATAGCATCTGCTAGCCCTGCCTACCCGCAGAAGCACGTGGCGAGCTCTGTGCTTCGTTTGAAAAAGAGGTGAGAGCACAAACAAGCTCTCTCTCCTCTCCATCATTAAGCTTGTCACCATGGTGCCTTCTCCTGCATGGCTACATCATCGCCGGCCTTTTATGATTACTGTCACATGATACAGTTGTTCTTGGTGTTCTTGTGTGCTTATTTGGTGTCATTCTGTAGCTCAGGGTGCCCTGGAACCGGTTCCGTAGTCCTGACTGATCTTGAACTCACAGCAGTTCTTCTGCCTCAGCCTTCCAAGCACCGGGATGATGATCATGAGCCACCATGCCTGATACTAACCCTTATTGATTGCAGACAGGTCACCATGGGCATTCTTATTATCATGTCCTTGCACTTACTTGTGATCTCTGCATTAGAATAAATTCTTACATGGGAAGTCACCGGGTCAAAGTCTGCACAGAACTCTTAAGATCTGAGTGTTTCCGCCGGGCGTGGTGGCGCACGCCTTTAATCCCAGCACTTGGGAGGCAGAGGCAGGCGGATTTCTGAGTTCGAAGCCAGCCTGGTCTACAAAGTGAGTTCCAGGACAGCCAGGGCTATACAGAGAAACCCTGTCTCGAAAAACCAAAAAAAAAAAAAAAGATTTGAGTGTTTCTGCAGAATTCTCCCTCCCGTTGCTGTTATCCTGTCTGTATGATGGACATCTTATTTCTTTATATTCCTGACAACAAAAAGTGCCAAGACACAGTGTTGTCTTTTTAGAACAGACCTTCACTGGGGGGAAATGGAGTCATATTTGATGGCTGAGGAAATTCTCCTCCCCCTGCTTCCCCCTCTCCGCCTGACTATAAATCGGATATTCACTTCCTCCCTTGGCCTTTCTTGTGTGTGTGTGTGTGTGTGTGTGTGTGTGTGTTTTGATGAAGGCTTTCTCTTAATGAGAAATCTGCATTTCATCAAAGATGGGATGCAGAATCTGTGGTTTATTTATTCCCTGAAGATGCCTCTTTTTTGTTCTCTAAGCCAATCAGATATTAATGACTGAAGACACTGGCAAATTAATTTCAGCCATGTGAGACGAGTCATCATGCACATAAGGCTCCTGGCCAGAAACGCATTGTAGTCATAGCTCAAAATGGTGAGGCTGTGTAGGCTCAGCACAGATCAGGGTTCAGTTCCACACTTAGACACTTTCTGTCAGGAGACCAGACACCTCAGTAAGTGCCTGGTAGAATACAGGCAGTGTGTTCACCAGAGTCCTACCTTCTTGTCTGGGGGAAAGCTACCTCCTATGAAGGAGTAGGCTTAATCTGTCCAATTCAGAAGCAGAACTTTTGGAAACCTCAAAGGAAATGTCAGGGATGACGTCACAGAGGCAGAACCAGTAGGCAGGTGACTTTTGCCGCATTGCTGTACCCCAACCCCTGCCCAGCACCTCACAGAATGGGCCTAATGCTCATTTTCATCATTGTATGAGCCTTTAGTGTTTTCATTTTCCATCCTAGGCCCAGATGTTGAGCATGAGGGTGTCAGAGGTCTTGCTAAGGAAAGACAGATCAGCCTGAGTAGGGTTGTCACAGCAGCAGACAGCCAATGTCATCTGCTGACCAGCGCCCTGCCTGGCGCTCTTCGGGAGGATGTTTGGCAAGAACATGAAGTCACTCAGTTCTTTCTCGACTTTCCTGCTTGGACTTGCAGGCCCTTGATTCGGGAAACAAAAGAAATTATAAATAAAAACTTGGCCACCTTCCTGGGTCTGGACAGCTCAATGGCTAGGCCTGTCCCTTCCTCCTATCTGATCCTATCTGTGCTCTCCACGTGATTCAGCACACAAGTGTGATTGGGCCTCAACACTGAAAGGCAGCTAGCCATGGTTTCAGAGAGAAGAGGGGGGCTTGAAAAACAAGGGAGCTGTGGAGAGCACTTCAACAGGGCAGCATCTTTCGGTCAGGACAGAGCCATCTGAAGTGGAGCCTGGACTCTGGCATGCTCACCAGCTCTCCTGGACTTTGGCAGTATTGGGCCTCTGTTGCCCTCTGACCCTTGGGAAATACTGACCTGGTGCTGAAGGTAGCCAAGTGGGATCTGGGCGCACCTGCTAGGATGTGTGCTCGTTGACTCCAGCTGCACCGTGTCCTCTAGTCCCTTCGCTGTGGGTTCCAGGATTCCAGCCAGGGACCTGGCTAGCTTCCCTAGGGCCCACACCCTTCCAGACAGGCCACAACCCAAGCGGTATTGATAGAATGGCCACCCACCAAGGCAGCAGTGAGGCGGGTAGGGAGGAGGCCTAAGAGAAGGGTACTCGGCTGGAACTATTTCACGCAGGTTTATGAATGGATCCTGGGGGATGCTCTCAGAAGCTCTGGAGTGGTCCATGAGCCTGAAAGGCTGACTCTTAGAGCCCTAGCGATCATTGTCCCCTGCACTGTCCTCAAGGGGGCACCTGTTTGGGATGTGTAATGCCAGCTCTGGATTTCAGACAGTGAGTACCATGTGCCAGTCTCATCCATGACAACCTAGCACATAAGTGTGAGAAGCTGCCAGACCCTTAGGCCAACATGAAGCCTGTCTTTGCATGCCTGCATCCAGTCATGATGAACCTAAGAATAAACGTTACTGAGACCCTTTGTGCTGAGCACCAAGTCAACCTTGTTAAGGCTGACAACAAGAAACTAAAGAAATGGAACTGTGTGAACCGGAGCCAAAGGTGACATCTTGTAAAGAAAGCAGTTGGTTGCAGTTGTGTCATGGTGAAGCACTGTGGCAGCGACTCGCAGGCTAAGATGTCATCAAAGAGAACGTCAAATGCAAGAAAGGAACAAATAAAAAAAAAACATGACTCAAAAAAAAAAAAAAATCAACTACATAGGGACTGGAGAGACGGCTCAGTGGTTAAGAGCACTGACTGCTCTTCCAGAGGTCCTGAGTTCAGTTCCTAGCAACTACATGGTGACTCACAACCATCTGTAATGGGATCAGATGGCCTCTTCTGGCGTGTCTGAAGACAGCAACTGTGTCCTCATACACATAAAATAAATAAAAATAAATCTTAGAAAAGAAAACCAGCTACATAAACAAAGACACCACATAAAGAATCCTGGTGATGATGGAGGTGCTTCCAATCCAGTGAGGTCAGCATGCCGGCTTTGACAGCGAGGTGCTGCTGTTAGGGAGAATTGAGTAACTTAGATTTCTTACAACTCCGCGTGAATCTACACATATCTTGGGAAGTTTACTGACAGTGTATCAAGAAAGAAAAGAACCCTTGCATGTAGCATACTAAGGAGATGGCTTCAGTGATCCAAGGTAGATGCTAACGATGGGCCTTGAACACATGTTACATGGGGAGGAAGTCTCAGAGTTGCAGAGGTAGACATCTGGAGTCAGCCAGCTATCTGCCTGTCTGTCTGCCTGTCTGTCTGTCTGTCTGGACATGGACATTGGCATCCTTCATGCAGACATTTGTGGAGTATCTGCTAGGAGTGAATGCTGGATACAAGCCCTGCTTCTCCAGTGGGAGGTGGCTGAGTATGAAGTGATTCTGGGCTGGGAGGTGTGGCCAGCTGTGGCATCAGGGAGAGTTTTCTTCCTGTTTCTAAATTCCAAAGTTTGGTAGAGTTACATTATTGTTTATTAAGGAAAAGGTTGGATATTGACAAAGGAAGCCACCTGGCCATTCTCAGGGGGGCCTGGGAAGCCATTTGGCAGCTGCTCTGGGCTAGAAGGCCTGACCTGCCAGGCTGTGGGAGAACTCGTGACTGTTGCCCTGCTGGGCTCTGCCCTGACTTCCCCGGACACGCCCTGTTCCAGCCTGCACTCCCATCGGGCACCAGACCAGAGAGCCCTTGAACGAGGCTGCAGCCAGCTGCCTCAGGAGACAGTACTGGTCCCTGAGCAGCGCCCGTCACCCTGGGGTGTGGCTTGTGCCCCGCTCCTCACTTCTCTAGTGCCCCGTACTGCTCTCCATAAGCATTAGTGACACCCACCTGAGGCTGTGAAGAGACTTCCTCCCTGCAACCCTTGCTCTCCACAGCTTGTAGCACGCCGAGAAATGAGAAACTGTGTGGGTGGGGAGTTTCAGGTTTACCGCGCCGTTCGGCTACACTGGAGGGTTTTGCCTGCCCGCCTGCCTGTTCTTTATCTGCCTGCAGAAGTGAGAGCCATCTTCCCTTGCCATCCTTCAGTGGGAGTCTATAAATGAGTGACGACCCTTGGGCCAGTGAGATGGCTCATTCACTAAAGGGGCTTGCTGCCAAGCCTGACAACTGAGTTATAGATTCCTGGGATCTTTGTGGTAGAAAGAGAGAAGCATTTTTGTTTTCAAAATCTGTCCTCTGACACCCGTGGCATGGGTGCTATGACATATGTACAACCCAATAAATTTTTTTAAAAAGTCTTAGGTATTTTTTTTTAAATTAAAATGTAATTACATCATTTTCTTCCTCCCCTTTCCTTCCTCTACTCCCTGCTTTTTTCACACCCCCTCATACTTTTAAATTCATGACCCCCCCTTTTTTAAAAAAAAAAAGAAAGAAAGAAAATGTTTTTTAAAAGAATATAGTCACCTTGGGACTCTATGTGCAAGCTGTAATTTTCCAAATACAACCACCAGTGTGTCTCTGCTGCAGGGTTTTTTTGGTTTTGTTTGGTTGGTTGGTTTTTTCAAGACAAGTTTTCTCTGTGTAGCCCTGGCTGTCCTGGAACTCACTCCATAGACCAGGCTGGCCTCGAACTCAGAATTCCACCTGCCTCTGCCTCCCAAGTGCTTGGGATTAAAGGTGTGCGCCACTATGCCTGGCTCGGCTGCAGGTTTTATTTAGGGTTGTGGTTTAGTTCCCTGCACTATTTTAAATCTAGATATCCAGGCTATCACTCAGAACTTGTGTCCTTTGGGGTCTGGGAATACAGTGTTGCCAGGTTTGGTGATGGGCACCTCTAATGCCAGTACCGAAGAGACAGTGGGCTACATGGCAACCCCAACAGTAACAAGGAAGCAAGAAGGGAGGGAGCGGGGTGAGAGCTTGCTGGGCACACCAGGTTGAAGCATCCCATTCTTTGTCTCAGTACAATGACCTTGCTGAAGGTCAGGAGGCAGCTTAAGGAAGATGGCTGACAGAGCCAGGACCCAGGCTGCTGACTTCCAGCTGCAGCCGGCATGATCTGGTTACAGGAGTGAAGGAGAGAAACCTTTCTGCCTTCAGGAGCCAAGAAAACCAAGGCAACAAAGGCGAGGGCGACCTCTGCTGTCCTTGGAGGGCCTCGGTTACCAGGCTCGGAGGCCCATCCTGTCCCTGGGTGGCCTGGAACTCCAACCTTGGCAGCTGTGCAGTGTTTGTTATGGGCAGTTACCATGCCACCCTCTGGTATCTCAGCGAGAGAGGCCCAGGGACAGGTGTGGCTGAGCACAGAGATTCCCAGTCTGTCCGGGTCCCCAGACGCACCTTCTCCTCTTACCCCAAGGGGACAGATCCTCGAGATGACTATGGTATTGAATACTCTCTAGTTCTTGGCACCTTCTCTCTGCCAGCAGTCTGCTTAGAATGGCTGGGTCCCAGAAGGAACTTATACTCAGTAGGGGTTATCCTTGCCTCCCAGGGACACACGCTACTTTCCTGTCTGCCAGAGGCCATTAAGCTAGAGACCAGGAAGGTCATTCCTGCTTCTGCTTGCCCTTGGTGACCTAAATGGCATATGGATGACTGTTGTAGGCCTGGGGGTGTTGGGAGCAGCTTGGTGGTACTGTTCTTCCTGGTCCTTGGAATCATGGTTCATTCACAGCTTGAACATCCACCATGGAAATGTTTATACCATGAAAACCGGCTAGTGCGCCAGAGCAGGGGCCCCATCTACAGGAACAATACACACCTGCCTAGTCAGGTCTTCTGTGCAGGGTTGATAGGACATATGCCTGCAGAACTCAGGTGTGTGAGGTGGGCAGTTAGCTCCTCACTCGTATGATTGAGGCAGAGTCTGGTGAGCAGCTCTCAAGAGGTCTGTTTAGAGTTCACTGTAACCATATTGGCTCTTTCCACTGTATTTCCCCTTATGGGTCAAGAGCAGGGTCCTGCTCCATTTCTTCACTGTAGGCACAGGCCTAGAAAAATGTACCCCTGTAGGCATCCAGAGCCTGCATCCATCCGGCTCTCCTTCAGATGGTGCCAGCCAGGTGCTGGAACCCCCAGCCCCAGGCAGAGCTCTCTGTCGTCCTTGTGTCCCAGGCCCCTGCCAAGAGTAGTGTGGGTGAGGTTGAGAGCATTTCTCTGGGACTCTGGAAACACAGAGCTGGGGTTTGTGCCTTGGTGCCAGAAGGTGTGGTCCCCTGTAGCTCCACTTCTGTCCACCCCTGCCTCTTGCCCCATCCTCTGATGTTATGATTGTATTTGAATTGATTGTCCCTAAAGAGGACTTCAAGATCCCAGGGGGACTTAGTCCTTCCTTGACTGCTCTGTAGCCACAGGCCCAGGTTTACCCAAGGTAAGGATTGCTAAGTAAGAGAGACATCTCAACCCAGGGAATGCCTGCGGCTCTCAGACTAGCCAAAGGACTCTGGCGATCCAATCCCAGCTAGCCTTCAGCTCTCCTCTCCTGGCTTGAGGCTCCTCCATTTATAGATGGGCATAAGGAAGGGAACAGAAAATATAAACCTAGTTCTTGGCCTGCCACCCAGCATAGAGCAATGCTTGTAAATACCAAGTTTCATGGCCTCTGTGGTCACTGGTATCTCCAGCTGATCCCAGTCCCCTGCTCCAGTTTGACAGTGGACAGAACTATGGACAAAGGACACTTGACCTCTTACATTGCTGGCTGTCACTTAGGACCTCTGCTAAGCTAAAGTGCTATTCACAACATACATGATCACGTGTCTACACATAAATCCACATAATACACAAGCAGACATTTAGGCATGCACTTACGTAAGTGCACACATGCAGTGCTCACATGCCCACCCCATGTACAAACAGCTATTGGCGGTTACTGGCTTTGATGCACATGTTAAGTAGATGCATTTCTTCTTTAAATTATCTTCACTGAAAAGCAAGTGTCATAAGGATAACGTCTGCCTTCTGCCTTCCTTCCAGACAGGATGCTACTGTGTGGCCCTGACTGAATTGCAACTCTCTGTTCTCCGACCTCAGTCTCCCTATGTAGATGTAAGCAACCTCGCCTGGCTCTAGTTGGTGTATCGTGACAGAGCAAGACACATCCCTGTAACCAGCCCCACACAAAGAAACAGGATGTGTCCAGCTTACACATGACCCCTGCCTCGCTCTGGGGTAACTACTTTCCTATACTTTTCCCCCAGGGAGCACGGTCTTGTGGGTAATTTGGGGACTGGAGTTTTTGTTGTCATTTGTTTTGTTGTTATTCAGCAGAACATCTCTGTTTTAGCTCTGGTTGTCCTGGAACTCACTCTGTAGATCAGGCTGGCCTTGAACTCACAGAGCTCTACTAGCCTCAGCCTCCTGAGTGCTGGGATTAAATACGGGTGCCACTACCCACTGTACCACACTTCAGGGTCTGTTTTTTTGTTTTGTTTTGTTTTTCCTCTGCTTTTTTTTTTTTTTTTTTGAGACAGGTCTCATTTAGCCTTGGCTGGACTCAAACTAACTTCGCAGTAGTGGATGCCCTCAAAACCCTGATCTGTGGCTCTAACTCCTCAGTGCTGGGATGAGGGTTTATGTAGTGCTGTGGGTGGCACTCAAGCTTACTGCATGCTGGGTAGGTGCTGCGTCTGAGCTACATCCCTCGAGGCCTGACTTCTTTGCCTCTGCACTGACTCGGTAGGATTCTTCCTGCTGTGATGTGGAGACGGGGATGGACTCGTTTGGAATGGTGTTCTGGAATGTTTTTCCTTAAGTTCTGTGGTGCATTAACTTGGCTCTCCTTTCCCCTTCAGTTTCTGAGTGTGAAGATTACCACTGTGCCCGTTGGGCAGCCATTTTTAAAGACTGGGTATGAATATATGGGAGCAGGCCGGGGGAGATGCTTTAGTAAAGTACTCGCCGTGTACACATGAGGATTTGAGTTTGGATCCCCAGTACCTGTGTAAAAAGCCGAATGCAGCGGCACACACTAGTGATCCCAGCTCTGGGGAGGCAGAGGCGAGAGGCTCCCTGGGACTTACCAGCAAGTCTTACCAATCGGTGAGCTCCAGGTTCAGTGAGAGACTGTCCCAAAACTTCCGAGGGAAGAGCAGTTTACTAAGCATCAGCATCTGCCACATCCTGTGGTGGGTTGGCCTGAGGCTGCTTGTATTCTGATGATACTGGTTTCTCAAGATGTGGTTGCCCCCAACAGACAGATCCTCGTGAACACAAAGTGATGCCGTGTGAACTCTCTCCACAATTTAACTGGTCACTAAAAGGCTAGAGCCTGTGGTTGGACAGTGGAGGGAGAAAGGTGGGACTGGAGGTTCGAGTGAGGGGGATGCAAGGAGAGGAAAAGGAGGGGAAGACACAGGGGAGGAAGCCACCATGAACTAGGACCACATGGCTAGAAGAAACAGCAAGTGATAAGGGACTTCTTCTAGCTGAGGAATAAGTTAGTATAGCTCTACACCAGCCTAATCTAGGCTTATAGCTTGTAAATAAAATACCCGGATTGTGTGTCTTTTATATGGACTTGTTAGGATTATAAATTCCTCCCACAACATACATACACACACCACACACATGCCACACAGACAAACACACACACACTCACACACATATACATATACAAGTGTGTATATGTATATACTCATGCACATATACATACACAGCTACATTCACATACACACAAACACAAACACACACACTCACACACATACATATACAAGTGTGTATATGTATATACTCATGCACATACACACACACACACACACACACATACACACACTGAAAGCTTATCCAGATCTTCTCATGAGCCAACCAAAAGCAACATGGCAGATGTGAACCTATGAACCTTTGGAACCCTGGCCTAAATGACTCTTCTGAAGGCATGTTCTCATCATGGAGCTATTGGAAACGTTGACAGATCTGTGGCGCACAGCTCGCAGAGCAGCCTTGTCATGTTCTTGTGGTGGACTTAGGAACCCATTCTCTCCTAGGCAGCAGTCACTGGGAGGCCACACTGTTAGCTCCCGAGTGCTGGGATTCCAGTTGTGCTCTGTCATGCCTGGCTGTGCTCTTTATAACTTGGTGTTGTTGTTGTTGTTGTTAGACAAGGTCTTACTATGTAAAACTTACTGTGCAATATCATAGAACTCACTATATACACCAGGCTGGTCTCAAACAGGGACCCACCAGCCTCTGTCTCACAAAGTGCTGGGATTAAAGGTGTGTGCCGCTGTGTCCAGCAATAACTTTGAATTTATAGACGGTGCCTAAAATAGTCATGTCTTTTCCTAATTTCCTGCTCACATCTCACATGCCCTGGTGCATCTGCCCATCCAGGGAGCTGGCATCTTTTGCTTGGGCCTCACTGAAGACTTTTGTATGTTTTGATTATTTGTCATAAATGAGTTCCCTGAAGTGGGCTTGCCAGGTATCTAGAGACAGATGCTCTATTCAATTCTTGATACCCGTTTCCTTGTTGCTATCAAGAAAGGGTGGGCCGTATCATTCAGCAGCGTGAACAAAGATCATGTGACTCCCTCTTTCACTGGCCTCTCTGCATTGTTGGCAAGCTCAAGTAGCATGCTGGGATCCAGACCACTGGAGATGGGGTCTCACATAGCCCAGGCTGGCCTTGAAATTCTGATCCTTCTGCCTCTGTTTTCCAACTTCTGAAGTGATAGGAGTGTGCCCCCACTCCCAGTTTGTGTGGAACCCAGGGCTTCAAGTGCGCTAGGCATATTCCCTTGTCCGCTGAGCTGCATTTGCGCTCCCACAACCCCCTTTTGTAGATTTGGAAAATGAATCTGCCATTTCCCGAAGCGGTTCCTGACCAGGGAGATTCTCGTCCTCAAACAGCCTTCCTTGACCTCAGATTCTGACAGGTTTTAGTTTATGTGTCATACCTGGGAAACACAGAGCCCTCCTCACAGCCTCTGGGTACACTGACCTCATGAAGCTACCATACTGTCCTGGCAGCTGTCATTGATGGTCATGCCAGTCTCAGACCCTGAACCCAGTACAGTGGCAACCACATGCAGGGGACCCAAGACCCAGTGCTGGTGCCCCCATGGTGTGTGTTCTGTCTTCCACTCAACAGTCTGTGTTGTCTCTGTGTACTTGTATAAAACTAGAAACACAAGCAGATGAGACCTGCCTGCCAAAATATCTGATGCCACACAGAGCAGGAAGTCGTGTTTGACACATGGCTCTCAGCACGCAGCCTTGGCAGACAAGCAAGAGCATCAGGGGAGTAAGCTTGCTGGGCAGAACATGCCAGCATCAGGTCCCCAGATAAGTACAGGGCTCATGCACTGCCTGGGGTTGTTCCCCAGAGGGAGACCATCAACCCAGGCTGCTTGAATCCCCATCCTTCCTACACTGCCTCACTTTATCTCCACCCAGTGTCCTATCTTGTTACAGTGTGGTAGGTTCTGGGGATGTGGTTCATCAGACCAAGGTTACAGAGACTCATAGCTACACAGGTATGCCAGGCTCTGGGAGGAGAGTGATCACATCCTCTGGGTATCTGGGAGGGCCCTGGGGGAGGAAGTAGCTGAATGGGGCTAAGGACAAGGTGTGGCAAAGTAGCTAGTGTGTAAGGATCACATGGTGGCAGGGTGTGGAGTTTGGGGGGGGGGGAGTTGGGATAGGGGTGTGGAGTTGGGGGAGGGTACTGTCCTGACCTGGGAGGGACTTTGTATTCCCCCTGCTGTCTTCCAACACCTCATAGTTCAGCCTTAAGTCTTCCCTCCCCATCTGCTTGGCCTGGGCCTGCGGGCCTAAGCCTAGCCAAGCTGTGTTTCTGTCTGTGGCTTCTGCCTCCAGCTAGCTCCTACCCTGAGTTCAGGAAGTGTTACCCATTCCCTTACACACCACAGAGCCCTTTGGAATCTAAACAGAAATAAGATACTTGCATAACCCTTAAAAACACCTGCCCATGACCAAATATCTAGCCATTACAAGTAGAGGGGAACATGAAGTTTGCAGAGAAGAACACTAGAAGATACACCTGGGCCAAGTGATAGGAGTCAGCGCCCCATGCTCAAGATGAGTTGAAGAGGGGAGGTTTGACCTCATGTCAGTGTCCCTCCTGTGCCACTGTTGTGGTCCAACACAACACATCTGGAGGTACCCAAACACACTGGGCACGGCCATCAGCCGGTTGAGGTAAACGTGGCCTCCTCTCTGTAGGCATCGTTTATCTCCCTGGAATGAATCAGCTCCCGACCACCTAGGCCAGTGGTTCTCAACCTGTGGGTTGCAGCCCTTTTGAAAGTCAAACAACTCTGTCACAGGGGCCACCTGAGACCACTGGAAATGTCAGATATGTATGTTATGATTCATAACAGTGGCAGAATTACAGTTATGAAGTAGCAGTGACTATCATTTTGTGGTTGGGGGTCACCACAACATGAGGAACTTTATTAAAGGGTCACAACAGGAGGACGGCTGTCAACTGCTGCTCTAGACAGTTCCCTCGGTTGCTACTCCTCATACCACAGCTGAGACCGGTGGGGGGGGGGGGCTCCTGTGGGTCCCAGGCCATAGCACAGCCTCTGGCCAGGGCTCAGGGTAGGCATTCTTTCTTAATCTACTTTAGTTTGTCCTCTCATCCACAATTGTCTCATCTGTTCCCTCAGCCCTTCCTCTACCTTAGCCCCCTCCAACCAACACCATCCATTTCTCTGGAAGCCACCTGTGTCCCTATACCCCTGAGGCCACCGATGGTGGCACATGCCTTTAATTCCAGCAGTAGGGAGGCAGAGGCAGGGGGATCTTTGTGAGTTTGAAGCCAGCCTGGTCTACAGAGCAAGCTACACAGAGAAACTGTCTCAAAACGGAACAAGCAAAGTAAAACAAAAAGAATATGCCAAGGATGCAAAGAACACCTCAGCCTCACAAGCCTGATGACCCAAAAGCTCACACAAAGAAATGCCATGCCATCTGCAGTCCCGGCATCCGTGCAGTGAGACGGGAGGATCAGCGCGCGGCTTGGGAACGGAGCCTGGAGTAGGCAGAGCGGGAACAAGAGAGACCTGGCCTCTGAAACAAGGTGAAAGGGAAGAAGGGAGGGGAGACATCGAGGAAGGAAGAAAAGAAGCAAGCCTGTAATCTGTGTGCAGAAGTAAGCAGGGCAAGGAGACTGAGGACAACAGGCGCTTGGCCTGACCAAGGACAGTGGCCGTGCCATACTGCACACCTCAGTGGCCTGCTCTCTGGCCGTTCCCTAAGCCTGCTCTGCCAAGACTGATTTGTGAAACCAGAGTATATGCCAAAGAAAAGTGTGGGATCTGGCAGGATGGGCCATTTTCATCTTGTCCAGAGCGTTCAGACCTGCTTTTCTGAATTGCCCGTTCTCTGCACACCCAGGGTTTTATTACCAGTTAAGAAGGGTGACATCACGTGGAGACCTTACTGTTTGACGCAGTACAGACATGAAACAACAACAATAGCAACAGAAACAAACAAAAAACACCGGGCAGAACAGGAGTGAAAGCATAGCTTTCCTAGAAATACAGTTAAAGAAAAAACTGTTAGGAGCCAGAGAGCGGAAAGTTTTAGTTTGGGTTGGGAGGTAGCAAGGGATGGTGGGCACACTGGAGAGCCTCACCCTCTCAGCCAGTCCTCAGGTACTAAACCCCACCCCAGGCCTCCCACATGGCCTGCCCCCACTTCCCCAAGTTCTACCCCAGATCCCACTTCAGGTCTCCACGATCTGCTTCTAAATTCTACCCCAGACCTGTGTAGGTGCAAGAACCTTTGGTGTCCCTGCTGTACCCACCCACACAAGTCCCCTTGGACAAGGCAAAGGGTTAGAGGTACAGTGGGGCTGTTCCAAGGTCTGGGGATATGAGTGTGGGACCTAGCCTGGAGGGGGAAGCCTGTCTCAGCTGAGTCTCAGTGTGCTTGGCCACAGGGACTTGGGCCAGTTGTGCTCCACTCTGTAAAGGTGATTAAACAGGTCTAGTCCTAGGCTCTGCATCTTACAGATAAAGAAACCAAATAGCACGTACTGAGCACGGCTGGGCCTTGGCCCTCACTTAGTAACTGCAGGCCTTGGGTAGAAGGGACCATTACCCTCTCCAGTTTGGATCCACAGAGAGGCCATAGCTGCTGGACAATCTGTGCCAGGAGAACTGGCTGAGCCAGTGGATCTCTTGCTCCCAACCATCACGATCAGTTGGGCAACCTCCAGGCAGCCTCAGACTGTGTTCGCTGAATGAAGACCAGATCAGCCTGCTGGGCTTAGGTAGCACCTCCCATCCCCAGGCCACCCACCAGCCCTGCCACCAGCCGAAGCCGACCTTTTCTGTACAGCAGGCCATCTCCTGGAATGAGCTCGCCCTGAGATTTTATTGAGTGTCTTAGTTAGGGTTTTACTGCTGTGAATAGATACCATGACCAAGGCAGGTGTTATAAAGGACAACATTTAGTTAGGGCTGGCTTACAGGTTCAGAGGTTCAGTTCATTATCATCAGGGCAGGAATATGGCAGCCTCCAGGCAGGTATGGTACTAGAGGATCCCAGAGTTCTACATCTTCATCTGAAGACTGCTAGCGATTACTGACTTCCAGGCAGTTAGGATGAGGGTCTTAAAGCCCACACCTACTCCAACAGTGCCACACCTTCTAGTAGTGCCACTCCCTGGGCTAAGCATATACAAACCATCACATTGATCCAGAGAAATAGTCATTAGTTTCCTAAATGGTCATTTGATACTCCAGAGAACCTTCTTGTGGTGTTCGGGCTTCTGAGGCCCCAGGGCTAGATCAAGTACTCTGTCACTGGTGGCTGTCACCGTAACTGCGTAGTCACAGCACTGATGTAAAGAGAGACTTGGCTTTACCTCGTCCCTCATAGGTGTGTACGCAGACATGAACATAAACCCACATATGTATGTACACATGTATAGCTCCCTGCCACCACCTCCTCAGAATGGACATTTCTTCAGGGTGATGGCTCTCCCTCCCTCAATGTAGACTGTCCTGTTCCCATACCATCACTGTCCTTATTATTCTAACTGTGTGTGGTGATTGGCCCTAGGTGCTGAGCTCCCCTAAGTTGGGCCCCGCCCTTCTTGGTCACAGCCAGACACATGGCTGGCTGCCCTGGTAAAGGATGACAGATGCCACCAAAACTCCAGGAACATGCCATATAACTCTTACGCATCTGCCTTTTCATAGTCCAACAGGCCCTTCCTGGAGGCTGAAGTTGGCCAGCGTCCAGTAGAAGCCCAGAGGCCTCACAAAGTGGCCTTTGCTCAAAACTTGGCTTCTAAGCCTTGAGGCAGGAGGCCAGCCCATGCCCAAGTCATTCTTCTTCCTCCAGACAAAATGCCAGGTCCTTTGCCAGCCTCAGAGGCCATCACCTCTACCCACCCTGGCTCCTGGGTAAGGGGCACAGAAAGTATCCCATGAGCCTCTTGGAGTGGTGCTATCAGCCTCCGGATAGATGAGCAGAGTTTAAGGCAGCAGAAGGGTTGCAAACGCCGAGGGCTCCAGGCTCTGGGCATAGGGACCCACTGTGGTCAGGGCTTCTCCAGACTCACAGGCTCTACGTGCTTACCAGGATTTAGTCAGGCAGCTCTGATAGGAAGGGCCCAGGAGGCTGGGGGAACTGTTGGACAGCGGAACCCTCAGGAAAGACAGGCCTAAGGCTGCCCAACACTGCCTGTGACCTGTAACCTCTGTCCCAGGAGCCTGGTGGCACAGACCTTAAGGATCTGCCTGCAAGAGGGGCTTTTGCTAGTGAGGTGAGAGCAGGGTCTGCGTAGCCTGGTGGCCAGCAGTGCTCATTGGGGCGGACTGGGGTGCTGTGCTTTGGATGTGAGCTTAGTTGCTAGCATCTCCAGGTGCTGCCACAGCGCTGGCATTGTCCACCCTCAGGGTACCGGAGTCCTGGAATGTGGACCAAGAAGGTTCCCAGGAGAGGGGCCAGGTGGGCAGAGGCTTCTGTGGGTAATAAATATTGGAAATACTGGAGGCTTTAGGCTCGTGTGCCCGAGGTCCCTCTACCCTCAAGCTCCCGCCCCCAGGCTGTTCTGGTCACTGCCACTGTCAGCATCAGGGTCTCCACAGCAAACAGCAGGTAAGGTGATGGGCAAGGCAGACTGTTGTCCCGCCCTCCCATCCAGCCAAGGAACTTGTCCACTACCCTTTTTCCAAGGACATGCCAGGACCCCCCTCCCCCCCCCCACTGTCATCTGCTGCCAGCAGCCCCTGCTATCCCAGATCTGGCAAATGTGAGTCACCCCTGCAGACAGTCAACTTGGAGGGAGGGAAGGCAGCGGCGGCGCTCTGAGCACCAGCCGGCCTCCCTCAGTTGTGTTCACACAGCCTGGTGCCAAGAGGCCATACATAGCACCTATTCATTTCCAGGCCTGGCACACCGTGAACTCAGCATTTCAGCATAGCCAGGAAGGAGGCCAAAGTGACACCATAGAGTTTCAACACTTCGCTGCTCCACATTGCAGGCCCTTGTGGGTAGACATGGGGGTGGGTTCCAGGCCGTCACGGTTCATATGTGTAAAAACACACCACAAAAGAAAATGAAGTCTTAAAAAAGTTATGCTATAGTGAGCAGAGTTGAGCGTGTCGCACCGTGCCGACGCACACATACGCAATGATGGTAATAAATCCGTTGACCTCCCTCATGCACATGGTTTGCCTAGGGTAAGCACAACACTGCACAGTCACTACTTGTAAGTTGGTGAGCGTGAGTCTTCAGTCTTTGTACTTTCTCCCAGTTTTGCATATGGTTTGGGTCCTTTGCGATGTTGTGTGAATTTTAGAATCAATTTGTCCGTTGCTGTGAATTCATCTGGGATTGTACCGAATCTGTAGCTTAAATTGGGGGATGCCGTGGACTGCGTCGTTGCTGTTGTTGCAGGACACCTGAGACTGGACAGTTTATGAAGGAGAGAGAGGAGTTTCTCAGCTCTGGAGCAGGGAACCCCAAGATAAGGATGCTGCTGGATGTAGTGACTTCTGAAGCTCTCTGCTTTCAAGATGGTCTCTTCTCTGAACCCTTAGAGGAAGGAACAACGGGAGAAGGGTCTGGATGCTTCCGTTGGCCTTTTTATAAAGTCACTAATAGAGTCCCAAGAGCCCCAGACTTTAATGCTATCACATTGGCAAGTGGGTCTCAGCACATGAATGAGGAGGCATTCAGACTGCAGCGAGGGTACCGCTGTGTTAGGTCTCCCCATCCATGCGTATGGCTTCGTGTTCATTTGGATCTTCTTTATTTTAACAATATTTTGTGCATTTCAGAGTGTAAGCTCTGCATTTCTGATGTTAAACTTGTTGCTATTTTACTATCCTTAGATTTTTCCATTCTTGTGTATGTGTGTGTATGTAGTCTGTGTAGGTGTGTGGACAGACATGCAGATGCCTATGCTTGCAAGGACCGAGGCCAGAGAAGAACATGAGGTGTCCTGCTCCATCACTCTAGACCTCTGAGCAGGGTCTCTCATGGAACCTGGAGCTAGGCTGGCAGCCATCAAGCCCCAATGATTACCCCGTAAAACACGGAGGTTACAGGCACGCACCACCACATTCAGCTTTTAAGGTGGGTGCTAGGGAATCAAGTTCTCTTACTGTGCCATCTCTCCAGCCCCTATTTTATTATTTCTGATGTAGTTATAAATAGAATTGGATCTCTGTTTGACATGGTTCTTTTTAAAAGAGGGAGTCATTTTTTCACATTTATTTGCTGGTTTTTTGGGCGGTGGTGGTGGTGTATACATGTACCACAGTATACATATGGAGGTCAGGGGACAGCGTGCAGGGGTGGGTTTTCTTCTTTTGTCATATGAGTCCCAGGGATCAAACTCTGGCTGTCTTGACTTTACCCTCTGAGCCATCTTACTCACAAGGCTAAGGCACAGAAAGTACAAGGTGGCATGGCAGATGAGGGACAGGGACAGGGCTGTCCCCTTTCTGTGTGCATGGCATGTAGAGAAGGAAGGGACTCTGTGAGACAAGCCAGTTCTCTCTACCGGAGCCAATGGACGAAGACCAGATGATCCTCCTTCCTGATGTGGGGGACAGAATTAGGGGAAACGGCCTGTTTCCCGATGCTATAGCAGGTATGGGGTCATGGTCGGTTACAAATAATAGGGAGCTCCACTCTGAAGGGTGTCCTAGATTCATGGGGAGAGGACATAGACTGGCCCTGCCTGGCCTGTGGACAGACTGCTACCTCAAGAATAGAGTTTGCCTGGCAGCATGGGATCCAGCAGTGTCACCTTAATTTGTGTCTATGGAGGGCATGAGGATGTAGGCTTAGAGGAAGCGCAGGCACTCTGGCGGGCAGAGGAAGGGCCTGCAGAAGCCTGCTGGCAAGCTGTGCCTGTAGACCTCTGGGTGCCTTGCTGTTATTGCATATTTTAATTGTTCAAAATTTTTTATAAATTAGAGTTTGCAAGCCAGCTGGGCATGGTAGCACATAACGCCAACATTCAGCAGAGGCAGGTGGATCTCTGTGAGTTTGAGGCCAGCCTGATTGACACAGTTGAGTTTCAGGACACTCATGGCTATTATACAGAGAAACCTGGTCTTAAAAATCCAAACTAAACAAACAAAAAGTTTGCAAACCTGGCCATAGTGGATCATACCTATAATCCCAGCACCCAGTAGCCAGCAGACTGGGCTACCAAATAAGACCCTGCTTATAAATAAATAAACAAACAAATAAATAAATAAGACCCTGCTTCCAAATAAATAGAAAGGTAGATAGATAGATAAGACCCTGCTTCTAAATAAATAGATAAATAAATAAGACCCTGCTTCTAAATAAATAGATAAATAAATAGGACCCTGCTTATAAATAAATAAGGCCCTGCTTCTAAATAAACAAACAAACAAACAAAAAATAAAATCAATTAGTTTTTAAAGGTTTGCTGACTTGAAGATGCCTTCTGGATTAAGTTATTCTGTCTTATTATCATTGTCTTGGGTGTTGGCTTGCTTTATATCTGTGGGCACAGGCACATTTACATGTGAGCACATACAAGTCACTGTCATGTGGAGTCTTTTTAACCACGAAGAGGAAGTTGGAGGCTATCAGATTAAAGTGGTGCTGTGTGTGAAGTGTGTGCAGCCAGTTCTGGGGTTGGAGAGGGGAGCTGGCCTGTCACCCTGACACTTCCCAGGGTGTCACTGCCTTCCTGCTCTGCTTTCCAGCTGCAACATCCGGCCACTCTGTCACCAAACATGCAACTGGTCCTCACTAGCTGGTACTATTGCGTGTGACCCACTGACATGTGTTCTAATGAGGACAGTATGGTCTGATGACTTTATGGGGTTGAACCTGGCGTCAAGAATTAAAGACAGGGGCTGGTGAGATGGCTCAGTGAGTAAGAGCACCTGACTGCTCTTTCAAAGGTGCAGAGTTCAAATCCCAGCAACCACATGGTGGCTCACAACCATCCTTAACAAGATCTGACTCTCTCTTCTGGAGTGTCTGAAGACAGCTACAGTGTATTTACATATAATAAATAAATCTTAAAAAAAAAAAAAAAAGAATTAAAGACAGTTGCAGATAGGTGGTGGTGCACGTCCTTAATCCCAGCACTTGGGAGGCAGAGGCAGGTGGATCTCCATGAGACCAGTGTGATCTACAGAGTTCCAAGACAGCCAGGGCTACACAGTGAAACCTGTCTCAAAAAATTACAAGGGTGGCGGGGGGAGGGAGGAGAGATGAATGGAGATTGTTGGTAGCCAGGTGTAATAACACACACCTTTAATCCCAGCCCTTGAGAGGCAGAGGAAACAGTAGTCAGACTGTGTTGCTGTCTGTAATTCCCTCAGTCAGGAGGATGAAACCGGAATCCCAGCACAGCCTGTCTCAAGACCAAAATCCAACCAAACAAAGCCACATCAGCTAACATCATCTCCAGGTGGGTGGTCCTGGCTGCGCTGCTGTGGCTCTGGGGTCAGAGGCACAGGTGCCACTGAGAGAGGAGATTGTTCCCTCTGTCTCTGCAGAACACAGAGTCAGCCTGAAGGGGCTGCAGGGAGCATAGAGGGGGAAGTGGGAAGGGCGGGGAAGGTGACAGCCTCAGCACTTGGTGAGGAAGGAGGCACTTGGAAGGCTGAGGCAGAGGGACAGCCACACTTCAAATAAATCAATCAGTTAGAGCAGAACAGTCCCAGTTACACACCACCACAGGACATACTCTGGGACTCCCTGGCTCTCAGGAAGGCTCTGGGGTAACCTTCACCTCCATCTCAAAGTGGTGTCTCAGCACCCCTGTGGGGAGACCACCATGGTCCAGAGGTAAGGAGTTTATCCCCAACTGGACCTTTGTTCCTAACCTCTGGCTCCTGGCCTCTCAGTATTGCTCCTGGGCACTAGGTATCTGCAAAGCTACCAGTGGGCCAGCTGTAGTCACAGCCCATTGCAGTTGGCACTCAACGTTTGTGCTGTCACTCCTCCAGCCTGGACCTAGAAGGGTCGAGGGGTGGTCCCTGTCACGTATTGGAAGTGGCTATGCAGGCCTGAAGACAGTAAGCCTTCCTCTCTGGAGAGACTTCCTAAGCTGCTTCTACACAGACATGTCTACCTTCATACAAACATGCCTGTATCTGAGGGTTCCAGCTCTGCAAGAGCTTAGGGCCTGGCTCCCTAAGGCCGCTTTCTGAGAGCTCCCTGGCCAGAGCTCACCTTGTCTGGCTTCTTCACTGGTCCTGAGTGGAGTGAGGGGCAAGGGGCAGACCATCTTCCACTGAGGGTTTGGTGGTCGCTCTACTCTGTCCTAGGCTGAGGAAGGAAGAACAGAAGTTAGAAAGCCTAGATGTCATTCCCTCGGCCAGCTGGGTTGGTTATTTATAAACACACACTAGACATAAATTGTTCTTTTCCCCAGCAGAACAGCCAAGGAGGATGATACAGTGACCTCATGGTGCCCTCTGTGAAACAAAGAGAGAACAGACTTGTCACCCTTAAGAACCAGTGGCCTAAACAGCTTTGGCCAGACCCTCATAAAAGCCCATTCCTGCTACCATGAGACAGTCTTGAGACATACACTCCACACAGAGGCACAGGGACTCTTCTGCATCCAACAACTCAGACACTGAAGATGGCGCCTGTTAGCGGAGGTCATTTACCACATAGCAGATGGGACCTCTGTCCCTGTTCCAGCATGTACCCCAAAGTGCCAGCTTCTTGTCTGTCCTAGACACAGAAGCTGTGACTGTGGGCCGGAGTCTAAAGCCACCTCTCAGTCCAAATGCAACCTTGACTTTGACAAGGTGTCATGCTGTGGCCACAGGAAGCCCATGGTAGGTCCACAGGAGTAGGTAGGGCTGTGCTCCTGAGGGAGATCGGAGAGCAGCTATGGAGGCGTAAGAAGGTCATGGCTCAGGAGCCCCATCCAGCTGATTGATGGCCTAAAATCCCCGTTCTCAGGTGTTTCCTTGATGTGTTTGCCTGTGGCTCAGAGCAAGACTCTGTCCTGTCTGCCCTCAGACCGGCCATTGGCCTCTCTGCCTCTGGGGGACACACACAGCCACAGAGCTACAATTGGCTCTGGGTCAGACCTCTGGGGTCCCTGATGCCATGGCCTCTCAGACTGGAAGGCCCCTGCCCAGCTGAGCTATGAATAGTCACATTGTGCCTCAGCCTGAGCTGCCACTAGGCCACCGTTCTTCAGCCTGGTGGAATCCAGAGCTGTCTGCCTGCCAGTTCCAGTGTTTGACTTCATACTTCAAGGCCAAGTCCTTTCAGGAAAGTTTTCTGTAGCACCCCCCACCCCCACCCCATGCTTAGAAAAATAGATGTGCAATTGACTGGCTTTGCAGGGTTTGAATCTGTCATTTTTTCCAAAGAGTAATACTAACAGCAGTCATTCATTGACACTCTGCCTCCCCGCATCTCCCTCCCTCTTTCTGTCTCCCTCAACCCATTTTTCTCTTTCTCTCTTTCTGTTTTTCCCCACCCACCAGGAGCAGGGACATGTGGTGCATTTTGGGGTTGGGGTACAGAACAAACACTGGCTTTGCCTGTGGCCTGTGGAGGAAAGCATCAATCCCACACATCCATGGGAAAGCACTGGTCCTTTCTTGTGGACTGGATGTGTCTGGATGTCTTTATTGCCTGTGATATAGAAACCTAGCCCTGTTACTAACACACCAGTGCATGTTCGTGCCCACTCTGTCGAGTGGTCTGCAGATAGTGCCATGCGGCCTTCTGGATGTGGCCATTTGACTTTTGAAGATGGGCATAGGAAGACCCTGGTCAAGGAAGGCTGTCTCCCAACCCAGACACAAGAACACCACCAACCCCGGATTCCCGGTCAAGGTCTAATTCTGGTATTGGTATTGGTGAGTGTGCCCAGCCTTCCCTGGTAGGGGACTTGGTTTCCTTGCTTGAACCATCTATAGCCCCTGCCCTCCACTACCTGCCTGTGCAGAGACTAAACTCATGTAACCATGGCAGTAGCTTTAGGAGGCCAGGTGCTCCTCTGTCCCCCAGCCCCACAGTAGGCTGGACACATGAAAAGAAAGCAAGGAAGTACCACGCCCAGCACTGACACTTCAGGTTCTGTATCTGA
The DNA here is from genome assembly GCF_900095145.1 of Mus pahari. Lineage (NCBI taxonomy): Eukaryota > Metazoa > Chordata > Mammalia > Rodentia > Muridae > Mus > Mus pahari. Next base: position 102,137,471 of record NC_034590.1, read on the forward strand.
GAGAAGGCACAGCCCCTTTTCTCGGAAGGCAAAGAACAGATCCACAGGCAGCTAATAGAGGGCAGGATGTATTTCCAGCCCTAGCTGGGCTCAGCAAGGCAAGACAAGGGGCTGACTCTAGGTAAACAACCTCTGGCCTCCTTACAGGAAGTAGGCTCCTTGCCCTAGACAGAAAAGGCCTGTGGTCATCGTTTTATTCTGAGATTTTTTTTTCCCCCCACCAGCCCCAAACCCAGGAAATCCCTGTTTCCACATGCCTGTGTAAGGAGTGTAAGGAACACAGAGCCAGAGCCATCCTTCTAAAAGGTAGGGGGTGGGGGAGAGTTTGCAGAATAGAGGGTAGCTAAGTGCTGCTTGGGGGTTCAGATATGAGCAGTTGGAGAACAAGAAGTGTTGGCATGCATGACACTCGGTGGAGGGACCTGCAAACACATCTTGAGCATTTCATTAGGAATAATAGAGAAGATATGGCCCAGCCCAGTGCATGGTGAGGTGATCCAGCAGGGGCTGCAGAGCTGAGGCTCATTCATTGGTATAGGGTAGACCTAGAGGGGACTCTATTAGTCATCCCCCATGGGAAGGAGACCCAGAGTACATGGCTCATACCTGTGCTCCCCTGGGATTCATCTGGAAGGTCCAGGCTATAAACAGCACAAGAAGATGTCCGGTTTGCAGACTGGGATCCAGAGACTGGAAGGATGCACAGACGTAGCTGGCGCTGAGTGGGCATCTTGCTGCCTCCTGCCTCTGCCTGCTCTGGGTCTCTCTTTTTCTCTTAGTTTCTCTTCCCTTCCTTCTTTCCTTCTTTCCTTCTTTCCTTCTTTCCTCCCTTCCCCTTTCCCTTCCCCTTCCCTCCCTCCCTTCTTCCCTTCCTTCCATGTGTGTGTGTGAGTGTGAGTGTGTGTGTGTGTGTGTGTGTGTGTGTGTGCGCGCGCGCGCGCGCGCGAGTGCCTTCTTCTGTCACTTTCCGCCTTATTCCACTGAGACAGGGTCTCTCACTGAACCTGAGAGTTGCTGTTTTGCCTGAGCTAGCTAGGATGTCTCCACCCTCCAACAGGATGCAGCCATGCCTGGCATTGTTACAGGGATTCTAGGGGATTCGAACTCAGTCAGGCTCTATGCTTGCACAGTAAGTGTTCCTACTCAATGAGACATGTCTCCCGCCTTCTACTTTTCTCTTTTTAATTTAAATTTGGGAGGGGGGTTTCATACATATGTGTTATATTTACATCATTTCCACCTCTTCCCTCTTCCAATTCCTCCCATGTTCTCAATACTTTTCATATTCACGACCTATTTCTCTAATTATTGTTACACACTCAAGTAGTCTCACATTCTTTCTTTTATACACACACACACACACACACACACACATACACACACACACACATACACGGCCCACTGCGTCACTTAGAGTTGCTCTTCTGTATATTTTTAGGGCTGACCACTTGGGGTTGGATAATCCATCAGGGGGTTCATGGCTGATTCTCCCTCTCAAGCATTCATAAAGGGAAGCCTTGTGCAACTTCCCCCACCCGTGTTGGCATGTCTGCTGGTGTTGTCATTGTGTAGGTCCTGGGTAAGCAGATGTTCTGGTCCTTGGGACCTTACAATCTTTCTACCCCTCGTCTGTGATGTTCTCTGAGTTTTAGGTATAGGGGTTACATTATAAATGTGTCAGTTGTATCTGGGCACCCAATGGTCACTTCTTCTCTGTGTTTTGACCAGTTGTGGCTCTTTGTAATTGTCTCTGTGTGCTGCAAAAAGAAGCTTCTTTGGCGAGGGCTGAGGGCTGAGTATTACACTTATCCGAGGGCATAAGCATAAACGCCTAGAATGAAGTTAGAAAGTCTACTGGTTTAAGAGAATGGCAGTAGTAGGTTCTTCTCCAGAGTCCATGACCTCTCCAGCAACAGGTAGCTGGCTAGGTTACAATATGTTTGTTTGTTTGTTTGTTTGTTTTTCAAGATGGGGTTTCTCTGTACGATCCTGGCTGTACTGGGACTCACTCTGTAGACCAGGCTGCCCTCAAACTCAGAGATCCACCTGCCTCTGCCTCCCGAGTGCTGGGACTAAAGGCGTGCACCACCACTACCCAGCCAACACTGGTTTTTTTGTTTGTTTGTTTTGTTTTGTTTTGTTTTTAAGTTGCTACCTCTGTAATTGATTCTAGACCCTGGGCTCTTCTATCTCTGCAGGAACCTGGTGCTATAGTTTCCTTCTTCACCCTGCATCAGCCACCTCCTGCTTTGATATTAACATGAATTTTGGTGTGAGCTCCACAGGGGCTCCACTGAACACCTAAACCAGCCTTTCCCTTCCACCTCTGGTCCTGGGCTGACAGCCCTTCCCAAGAGTCCCCGGAGGCAATTAGACTCCACAGTTGTTTAGGGACCCTTCCCTCTCCTCCCCACCGGTGACCACACCTGAGACAAACACATTTTCTCTGGAAGAATAAGCAGATTAAATGAGTCAGGAAGCCAAGTGGACAGGGAGCGGAAACGAGATCCGTGGGATGCTAACCCACAGCAGAAAGTCTCGGCGAGTGTGCTGAGGACCTGACACAGAGCAGGCCCAGAGAGGCTGATGGATGGTGTGACCACTCCTCACCCAGGAAGAGCTAGACCGGGAGATGCACCTGAGCTTGCTTTCCAGAGATCACCCCCACAGCATCCTTGGCCATCCATCCACCCAACAAATCTCAGCAGAGCTGATCCCTAATACACCAAACTGAAGGTTAAAGAGGCTTTCCTTGGGACACCCATGGAGGGGAGCGGGTAGTGGTGGTAAGAGGAAGCCAATCACTGGGGCTTTCCAAACTCGGGGAAAACTTCAACCTTGAATCTCAAGCCTTTTGCAACCCTTTTGCCTCAAGCCCTTTCCCAACCTTCCATTTCTCCTGCAGTCTTCTGAGGGTCACTGAGAGTCCTCTGCTGTCATACACTCCCAGCAAGCAGTGGGCAGTGGGAGGTCCCAAGGCAGACTTCCTTTGGGCTGGCCTTTGGCTTCCTAGGCACAGTGGGATGGTAGTCGGGGCTTTGAGGGTCATAGTTGCATTGGGTAAATGCTCCCTGGAGCAGCTCAGCCGCCTGGTCAGGGATGAAAACTGGAGAAAACAAGATTCTGTCCAGGAGCCAGCCAGGCAGCCAGCCAGGAGCCCAGGCAGCTTGGGCAGGGCCCCCATGGACACAATTGGCCCAGTGTGGGGCACACTGCCTGGGGCGGGCTAGTTTCCCAGCCTGGCTGAACTGGCCCCTCACCGTACTGCTCTGCTGATTTACAAGCTGCCTATCCTGGCCAGCAATTAAGGGGGTGGGGTAGGGCGGGGGTTAGTTAGCTTTTTGGGGAGCCCAGCACAGGAGGTGTTAAGTAAATGTAGGTAGGATCCTGGACTCCCACCTGCTCCCTCTGGGGTTGCCTTGGTTACTGCATCTGTACAGAGGAATGAAGGGAAACCACACTGCTCTCTACCTGACCTCCTGTCCATACAAGAGAGTGGCTAGGGAAGGGAGAGAGGGCACTCGTCCTATTCAAACCCTCACCTAGGGGTGGCAGGGAGGTTCCTGTGCTCAAGGGCTGGTGCTGCCTCTCAGGTACAGTCTTCCTAGGAAGCCCCCTCTTGCCTCAGTTTCTCCACTTAGAATCTAGGCGGCTGCACCATAGAGACTCCGTCAGGTTTGGGGACTTGATAGATTTCCCCTCTGGTTATTTCCAGTATCAGGGCTACGCTGGGACCTGTGCTAGCTCCCTGTCCTGAAGCCTCTAAGTGTTTTGTCTTGCTTCTCTTTGGTGTATGACTTGAGGTTTCCTTGAGGTGCGACGATGAGCTGCCATGATACTGGACATGCCCTCTCCCTGGAACATGCTATCTGGAGGGTGGCGGGTTGGAACTTTGTGACACCTGCTGAAGCCAGTGGCCGGGCAGAGGGGCCTGTGCCCGGGTGGCCTGTATGGTTGATAGCATGTCCATACATCAGGGCTACCTGGTCTGACCCTGTTCTGTAACGATTGGATATGGTCTACAGAGCACATGGCATCTGCTGTGCCCAGGCAAGTATTTGCCCCCAGGGCCAGCACTAGCTAGTCTTGTTTCTCCTGTAGTTGCCAAACCATAGGTTCAGAAGGGACTGCCATGGCCCTGGTTGAGGCAAAAGAATAATCTTGCTAGGGGTGGTAACACGCTCCTTTAATCTCAGCACTCAGGAGGCAGAGGGAGGCAGATCTCTGCGAGTTTGAGGCTAGCCTGGTCTACATGGTGAACTCTAGACCAAGATCCCATCTCAACTAATAATAGTAACAAAATTAACCGTTGTCATCATCATCATCATCACCACCACCACCATCTTCATCTTCTTCTTCATCACTCTTCAGCCTGATACTGTTTCTAGGGCACGGTGGCAATGTGGAATGGAGGAAACACTGTTCTCATCATGTACTTTCCCAAGACAGTATCATTGCCACCAATAAGGGGCTTAAGTGGCCTTCAGAGTGACCTTCACAGTGGCCTAGTTGGAACAGTTGTTAATTTCTGAATCTTTATAACTGTGGTCTGTAACTTTAATATTTTTCAAACCTTACTTTTAATGATGATTCTTAATGCTTTAACCTCCCTTGTAGCCCACCACCCACCAGAGGTAGTAAAAAAGAAAGGATACCGGGGGTGGGGTGGGAGTGGACCTACGTAGAAAGGTTCTTTGGCACAACTCCTGTCTGTGTTGTCTGTACATTGGAAGTTCAGTTCACAGGTCAGCAGGCAGCAGCAGCTTGATCCACTCGCAAACTCTTCACAGATACACCAGCCGTCCAGTTTAGTAGAGTCAGGTTGGCAACAGTGGTGACACAACCTAGCAGAGACAGCCAGGCCTCAGCCTGGGCTTGAGTCAGCAGGAGGGACCAACAGGAAGGAACACCAAAAGTTCTCAGTTGTGCCTCTCTCAGGGAAGCAAAGATCAGTGAAGATGCGAGACCCACAAGCGTTGCACAGCTAGCTGTACCAGCAAGCCAAGCTCTGTCTCGTCACTCTGTGGAGTCCTATTTGTAGCCACCAAACATTACGTTTCCTCCACGTGCCTTGCCTCAGCACATTCATCCAATCAGACCGAGTCTGACGAAGCTGCAAGAAACTGGAGCACACCACCAGAAGTTTTTTTGATGTATTTCCAACAGATGCAGCTCAACAAAGCAATGTAAGGTGGACCAGTACATGCGTGTTGTCAGCAAAGAATCCTTCATCACGTGTCCTTTCACGTGCTTGCTTTAGCAGAACATCCTCTCTCCTGTGTCTGCTTCAGAGAAAGGTTCCTTCATGAGTCTACCTTTTAGTCTTTCATCTGTATCCATGTCAGGAAAACACTCCTTCATGTGTTTGCCCCAGCAAAACACCGTCTAACACAACTGACTCCAAAGAGCCCTTACGTACCCACCACAGTGGTCCTGTGACATTTACATCACCTACTCACCCTGATCCCTCTTCAGAGTTGTGTAGCTTTCTACCTAGCAGATATGCCACACCGGACTCACCCTGCCATAAGTAAGTGCCCTCTTTGCTGTGGACTGCAGGGCATAGGATATTCTAAATATCCTTGCAATTCCTTAGTGTATTTGTCCTTTAAGTCAGCAAGCTTTCCACACACCAAACTCCATGTTGCTTTTTATTTTTTATCTTTAGATATTTTCTTTATTTACTTTTTAAATGTCATCCCCTTTTCTAATTTCCCCTCCAAACATCCCCTATCCCCTCCACCCTCCCCCTGCTCCCCAATCCACTCACTCCCATTCCTGGTCCTGGCATTCCCCTGTTCTGGGGTATAGAGCCTTCACAGGACCAAGGGCCTCTCCTCCCATTGATGACCAACTAGGCCATCCTCTGCTACCTATACAGCTAGAGCCACAAGTTCCACCATATGTTTTCTTTGATTGGTACTATAGTTCCAAGGAGCTCTAGGGGTACTGGTTAGTTCATATTGATGTTCCTCCTATGGAGCTTCAGACCCCTTCAGCTCCCTGGGTACTTTCTCTGGCTCCTTCATTGGGGACCTTGTACTCCGTCCAATGGATGACTGTGAGCATCTACTTCTGTATTTGCCAGGCACTGGTAGAGCCTCACAGGAGACAGCTATATCAGGCTCCTGTCAGCAGGCTCTTGTTGGCATCTACCTAGTGTCTGGGTTTGGTGGTTGTTTATGGGATAGATCCCCAAGTGGGGCAATCTCTGGATGATCATTCCTTCAGGCTCTGCTCTGAACTTTGTCTCTGTA
>NC_034590.1:102144017-102156640 GCF_900095145.1 Mus pahari
TACTCCATTGTGTAAATGTACCACATTTTCTGTATCCATTCTTCTGTTGAGGGACATCTGGGTTCTTTCCAGCTTCTGGCTTTTATAAATAAAGCTGCTATGAACATAGTGGAGCATGTGTCTTTATTACAAGTTGGAACATCTTCTGGGTATATGCCCAGGAGAGGTATTGCTGGATCTTCTGGTAGTACTATGTCCAATTTTCTGAGGAACCGCCAAACTGATTTCCAGAGTGGTTGTACCAGCTTGCAATCCCACCAGCAATGGAGGAGTGTTGCTTTAAGATTAACTCTTTAGCAAAGATATCCAGGCCTGAGGTAGAAGAACGATATTCCTTCTGTGGACAAGTCCAGTGTCACTCTAGCAGAGATGCTAGTGCATCTGAAATGATGACCCCTGGGTAGGGTGGAGTCACAGGCAGTCCTTCCTATGTCCTGTTAGTCAGTGCAGGCTCAGCCTGTCACTCGTAGACACCCTTAGTTATTCCTACATCAATGCACCTCAGGGGGGCAGCTTGCTTAGGGCGGGGTTTGGCCCAGGCTTTGTGGAATATGCTGTCTCCTATATCACTTAGTGCCTCCTGTGGCCTGTGTCCCTTTCGGGTGCTCTGACTATCTGGATGCCCTGTTTAATGCTCCTTAGTGGAGCAGATGTGGTAGAGGCAGAGACTGCTCCAGCAGTCCCTGGAGAGCCTTGAGGTCAGGAACCAGTTCCTAAGCTCCAGTCACACTTGCATGGAGTAGGAACTCCCTGGGGGCAAGCAATGTGCTCCCCAACAGTGGGGCCCTGTGAAGGGAGGGAGCCTTCTCTGGGACCAGCATGGTCAGGACAGAGGTTCTAAGTGTAAACACCGCCCTGCCACCTGGTATTCTGGGCAGGTTTTTTTCAGGAGTATCAGTGCCCCCTCCCAGGGTACCAAGCCCTTGGTGGCCTCACTTCTGTCTACAGGATCCCTGGCTCAGTCACTGGGCTCTGTCCATTACAATAAAGGTAGTATTAGGTCCTCAAGTAGCAGGATTCAGTGATGCTGGCCAGCTTCAAGACCAGGGAGGGTACCCCCTCTCCATGCCTTTGTTCTCCTGGCACCACCATGAAGATTCAGAGCCTAGGGGTGTATCCTTGGGAAGCTGGCTTGAGGAGGGGAGGGCAGAGTAGCTTTTCTGGAGGCCCTGAGTGGGTGGACACCTGGCCCTGTGCCCTGGGTGTGGCAAGTACAGATCTCTCGGGGACTCAACTGTTGCACTCGGCAAGGGCTGGGACCAGCTTGTTTAAATCCACACACACGTACCAGGTGCTTACCATGTTTTCATCAAAACATGAACAGCTGTCAGAGGTTCCTCTATCCCAGGGCAGCTGCCAGCCCCAATAGACCTGCCTTTGCTAGCCTTTCGGAGACCGTTGCTCGTCCGTCGCCTGACAGCTCAGTCCTGGGACCCCATGGGATCTAGACCAGACTGCATATGTTTCCAAGCCAACCTCTGAACGCCAGCTCCGTGACCACTTACTGTTTCTGATCCTTGGTTTGTTAACTGGAAGGTGGGGCTCCTCTCAGCTCAGTGACTTAGAGAAAGGAGGCTCTGAGGGCCGGTCTGCCTAAGAACACGGGGATGAAAAAGCCAGTCTTCTAGGAACTCCCGTGTCTCGATGTGCTGGTAGAGGCGAGGCTATGACTGATAGCACAAAGGTGTAGAGGAGTGGGGGATGCTCAGTTTGGGAGTCATGGACATAGAGTGGGTACCTAAGGAGGAGGAGGGAACTGGGAGTCGGAAGGGGTCAAAGAAAACTGCCTGGTGCACATGGCATGTTCCTTGGGGATTGACTCTCAGTTGGAAAAGCACTTGAGTGAAGGGTGCCTAGCATTAACAATGAGCAATAGGGGGCTGGAGAGATGATGGCTCAGCGGTTAAGAGCACTGACTGCTCTTCCAGAGGTCCTGAGTTCAATTCCCAGCAACCACATGGTGGCTCCCAACCATCTGTAATGGGATCTGATGCCCTCTTCTGGTGTGTCTGAAGACAGCGACAGTGTACTCATATGCATTAAATACATAGATAGATAGATAGATAGATAGATAGATAGATAGATAGATAGATAGATAGATCTTTTAAAAAGAAGAGGAGGAGGAAGAATGAGTAATAGAGCCAGGCAGTGGTGACACACACCTTTAATCCCAGCACTCAGGAGACAGAGGCAGGAGGGTCTCTATGAGTTTGTGGCCAACCTAGTCTACAGAGTGAGTTCCTGGACAGCCAGGACTACACAGAAAGACCCTGTCTCAGACAAAACAAAATAAAGCACGATCCATAGAGACAGGTGGAGGTGGGACAGGAGCACTTGGCCCTGTCCCCTTGTACAGCTGCCTACAGCCTCAGCCCACTGTTAGGTCCCCCAAATTGCTCAAGAAGGTAGATTATAGCTTTTAGCCTTATTTTCTGTTGTTTTGGGTTTTTAGCCTTGGCTGACCTGGAACTCACTATGTAGATCAGGTTGGCCTCAAACTCAAAGAGATCTGCCTATTTCTGCTGGAATTAAAGATGTCTGCCACCATACCTGGCTGACTTTTAGTTTTGAAGGGCTCTTTATCAGTACCAACCAGAAACTCCAAGGATCCTCGGTAGGTATGTGACTTTTAGTACACCTGCTCCATACTCCAGCCGTGGTCAGCCACTACAGGGAGGACTCCTAGGACACCACCGTCATAGCAGCAGCCGGTTCCTGTTCTGCCCACGCTCACCCTGCTGCCGTCTGGGGTGCGTGGGAACCTCACAGGAAGCTGTCCACTGTGGGGAGTAGGTTCAGATGGACCCCTGGGTTGGGGTCTGTCTGGTTGATAGGGGTCATTACTATTAATTCATGAGTAGGCTTGGCCACACAGTGATCCTGAGTGATAGGTAACAGTGACCATAGCAGAACCCCTGTCTGGGTTCCACTGTCAGCTGCCTGCCGGATACAGCCTTACCTAGACCTGATTTGAAGCTGCTCTCGGTGGCCCTTCCCAGAGGCCCCCAGCCTCCCCTCTTGTCAGCGTTCATGAACTATGGATTCTTTTCACCCCATGGTCAAAGCTGAAAACACTTTTCAGCTGAGAGTTGGTCCTGAGGTGGAAGGGGGGGGGGTGCCGTGCCACAGACATCAGGGTCTGTCCAGAGGCCAGCAAGCTCAGTAGCGACACCCAGAGGAGCCGTTCCGAGGAGCCGGATCTAGGTTAGGTTAAATGTTGCACCAACTCAACCATTCCCACTGGGACTCTGGGCTGTCCCCAACCCTTAAGCTGTTGTTTCTTGTCCCTGGAGACACAGGGCACAGGTGCATGGAGTGCTGGGCAGAGCTTTTGGGGATTCTCAGCAAGGTTTGTACCCACACAGGTGGAGAACTTCATGACCTAGAGTGCAGTTCATAGACCCAGGGCTGTGAGTGTCACTTCATGGGGTCAGAGGTAATGAGGCAAGGGTATCTCTGCTCTGGGGTTGAAGTTGGGGAGGCTTGACTCAAAAACGACAAGAGAAAAGGGCTTGGAGACCTACCTACCTTCTCTGGCTATAAACTCAAGCTGCTCTGAAGCCCATTGGGCAGGACACCCCTCCCCTAGACACAGCAGGGCTTCCTGCTGTCAGAAGTCCTAGGGTCCAGGGGAGGAAGCTGGAGGTCAGGATGTCACATGCCCAGCCAGCAGCCATTCCCCTGACCTGAGTCTGTGGCTCTCGAAAATGTGTGAGACTTCTGTTAATTCCCTGCCTCAGTTTACCCATCAGGGCTCAGTGCCCTTGAAACTGGCTTGACAAGCACTACCTCTGGCCGGGGGAGACCCCTGATCCCTCCCACTTGGAGGACAAGTCAGCTTTGGGCTCCAGGTTCCTGAGGCACTGTCTGTCTCAGGGGAGCTTAGTTAGATGAGCCCAAACCCACCGTAGGTCTTCAGCTGTAGATGGAACTGAGGCCACCAGGGACCTCAGGGAGCCCTGGGTCTACAACAGGCAACATGAGTCCTTCTGCCTCTGGACTGCACGCCCAGCCTCCAACATATGCTGCCCACATGCATGGAGGGTGTGTCTCAGTTGCAGGCATAGGTCCCCACCCCACTCTTAGCTCTACTGACTTGCTGACAGGTTTTTGCCCTGATGGGGTTGGAGTAAGAGTGAGAACAGCCAGCTGGAGCCCTGGGAAGGGGGTGGAGCTCGGGCATAACAGTATTGGAGCACATCTGTGAGTCGGGGCTCCTCACCACCACACAGAAGGCTGGCTGGGAGCTCTGCCCTCCTCAGCCCCCTTGCTTCCATGGAGAAGTGCGGGGATTTGGGGTTAGGCTGGTTAGCCCTCACAGTGTATCATATTTTCAGATGCACCCCACTTCTGCTGGGGTGCTCCCACTGCAGAGCCAAAATGGCAGAGCATTGGGCAAGACACTGGACCAGACCCTGGCCACATTCTTCCTCTGTTGGGCTGCCAAGAGATGAAACTTTTTGGTCACCTGTGTTGATTGGAATTCTGACTGCAAGGGAGGTGCCAGCCATAGAAGATGTTTCCACTCCCTTTAGTGGCCAGTGAGCCATATATCCTATGTCATTTGAATGAGAATGGCCTCACTTATTTAAATGTCTGGTTCCCAGCTGGTGAACTGTTTAGGAAGGATTAGGAGGTGTGGCCTTGTTGGAGAAGATGTGTCCCTGGGGAATGGAGTTTCAAAAGCCCAGGCAAGCCCTCCCACATCCCCCTCCATTTTGCCTATAAGATGATAGATGATAGATGGATGGATGGATGGATGGATGGATGGATGGATGGATGGATGGATGGATAGGTGGGTGGATGAATGGATGGATGGATGCCCTCAGCTATTGCTTAGCACTATGCCTGCATGCCTGCTGCCATACTTCCTGCCATGATGATCATAGACTAACCTTCTGAAACTATAAGGAAGCCCCCACTTAAGTGCTTGCTTGCTTGCGTTCATATGCCACTTAGTCATGGTGTCTCTTCACAGCGATAGAAGGTCAGCTCACCTCAGTAGGGGCCCTCTTGGGGACTCTCAGGCCTGCCATTGGCCAGCCTCCCTGGTTAGAGCTGGGTGATAGCTCTGATGCTTGCCATGTGGCCAACCTTCAGATTGCTCCAGGCCAATGAGGAATCCTGACGAAGCCTTGTCCACGGTGGTTTCAGCTGGCGTCAGGTAGAGGCATGGCTGGAGACACAGGCTGAGGGCTGAGGGCTCCAGAGTGCATGTAGACGAGTCAGGTTCCATGAACTAAGGGCACCAGGCAGGCCCAGTTCTCCAAGGGCTGTGACAGGAATAAATCCCTTTGTATGTTCTCAGTCACACCAGACCTTGTTGAGCATAGTGGATAGCAGAGAGGCCTTGCCTAAACAAGGACATAGGCTCCATGGGAAGGATGTCTGCTTAAGTATGTGCATTATCATATGACCCAGTGTTTTCCCCACGGGGAAGGGCAGGGAACCCCCAACTCCAGGAACACTCTTTCCTCACCCACCTCCAGAACCTGGTGTTAGAACAGAGATATAGGAGTGCATACCTGAGAACTGTGTCCCACCCACCCAGCTACACCATGGGAGGTCACTGACCCTCAGGCTCCTTCCTGCCAGCAGCCCAGCATAGGCCTCTTGTCTCCTCCTCTGGAACCCAGGAAACTGTCTTGACTATGTGTGTTATGAGCCAGCAGCTACACTGCAGGAACCCTTTGTTTTGAATGCATGTCTGTGGAGGGTAACCCCTATAGGCTTGAACTTGTAGACCAGGGGAGGCAGATCTCCCAGCCCATCCTCCCGGCCTTTGTAGGAGCTGTGCTTTGGCATCCAGGCTCCCGGGTAGTTTAGATTCCCATTCCACCCACACTCAAATGTCAAAATGCCCTTTGCTTCTGACCCCTGAAGTGATACCCTCTCTCCCTCCAGTTGCGTCAGTGTGGTCTGAAGTTGGCATCACTACCCCATGCTAGTTCCCAGTTCACTGAATGCTCTTTCTCCAGGCAGCCCCAGGACCTGGCCTCAGCCACCAGGGACAGCCAGCCCAACTGGTCCAAAGCAGTGGACAAGAATGCATGCCCCCCCCCTGTAGTGGAGAGAGCCCTATCCTATCCTGTTCTTGGGGAGCAGGCCGTGGCTGGGAGAAAGCGTGAGGGGGCACCCTGGCAGGGTTGCCCCAGAGGAGGTCCTCTGCCATCTGTGCCCTGGAGGTGGAAGTGGCAGATGACAGTCCTCTCTGGGCGCCTTTGCTTGGGTCCCTGTGCCACTTTCTTTTCCTGGGTACAAAGCCCATCCCTGTGAAGCTGGCCCGTGGGCTGTGTGCACAGAACTGCCTTGTTTCTGCCATTACTCAGTCGTTCCCTGCACTCAGCTCCCAGGGCATGTGGAGGAGGCATAGCTAATGACAGGCAGCACCCAGCCTCCCAAGCCCTCTTTGTTCATTCACTGGGTGACAGACACTTCCTGGGTGCTGCTGAGGGCCCGCCCTGCACCGGGGACACTGAGGGCAAGAAACGTATCCCCTCCTTCTAGAAAGCACTCTAGCACCTGCCATCATTGACAGGTGAAGCAGGGTGTGGTCCAACCACCGTGGGACAGGGGACAAGCTCTGTGTGCTCAGAGAGCACGTACTCTATCACTAGTGCAGTCGGAGGTAGGGACCAGTGAGTGGAGTCTTTCGTGAAGGGTAGGTATGTAGGAGTTCCATGGAGCAAGTTTTCAGAGCATTCTAAAAGGCATAGTGGTTAACAGATGATGCAGGAGGAGTGCTTTACGGTAGCCTTGGCTACCGAATGAGAAATGTCGGAAGGGAGGGGGGAAGAAGGGAGGGAGGGGAGGGAGGGAGGGGGAATTATAAAGCTCAGCATGGACAGTGGCTTCTAGATGTGGTGAATAATTCAAGCTAGTGGCTGCCGTGTGGAGGGGTCTAGGCAGGATGGCGCTCTGCTGTGCTGGGGGTCTAGGCTGAGGGTATTGGGGACAGTTAGAAGTTTATACAGGGGAGAGGCCAGAGCAGGTGAGCATGTAAGAGAGAGGGAAGGAGACTGGACTGAAGGGGATTCAGAGGAGGGTAACGGCAAGATGGAAGGAACCAGTCTGGCCTGGAGAGAAAACATCCCCTTTCTCTTGTGAGGAAGCCACCAGACTGCAGCATGGCAGCCATGCTGGTAGAGGCCCACCTGATCTTGCAGCTTTTGTGGGACCTGCCGCATATTGTTATGCAGGGACAGAGGAGGTGTTCGGAAGAAGTGCCTCTCCTAAGCAGGCCCTCAAGCCCCAGACTCTAAACAGTACCCAGATGAACCTGGCGAAGCTGCTTCTGCCCCACTGCCAGCCAGGATCCAAGGGTCAGGGTTGCGGCCGCCAACAGACATCCTGCGTCATCCCCAGGCTACTAGTGAAAGCTGGGCTCCGGCCTTGGATCCTCTAACAGACTCCCTGACCTTCTGGCTACCATCGTGCCCTCAGCCCCAGGTCGTTTCCTATCCCTCCCACACAGGCCCCTCCTGTGACTGTGGAACTGGCTATTCCTACCACCCTTCCCTGTGGAGAGAGGCTCCTCTGATCCCTTCTAGCCCTGGGCCTTAGCAGACGCAAGGAGGTCTCTTCCCTTCAGGCCAGTCATTCTACAGTAGCCAGAATCCAGTCTCCAAAAGAGGACAGCGTGGATTTTAGATGTTGCTAGGCAATGGAGTCACTTCCTTCAGGCGTGGTGAAGTTTTGAGGGGGCAATAATGCAGCAGGTAGATAGAGTTCCCAGGAAGTGTGAGTCAGGCCTGGGGTAATTCCAGCAGCATGCCCCTCTGCAGTGGGAGGATTGCAGAGGCTGGCCCTCCTCCCGCCACACCCTAGTTGACTTGCTTACTGTGACGCCATGAAGCCTGGGGGCAATGGGAAGGGACTTTCTGGTGGCCAAGACCAGATTCTGCCTCCCAGCCCTGGCAAGGCTGCCCATGGCTCCTGGGATGAGGTCCCCACGTCTTCCGAGGACTGTGAAGATGAGCCTACCTGGCCTCCCTAGTCTTGCTGCCTGCTTAGAGCCCATTCTGAATTCAGGACTCGGCCTCCTCAAGGAAGTCACAGGAGGGGTCTGGGCTTTGGGCCTCAGAGTGCATGGTCCCATCAGACTGCAGGCATGGCTAGTGAATGGGTGAAGGGTTAGAGGCGGTCCTAATCCGAAGCATTCTAGCCAAAGAATGGATTTGTCAAGAGCCCCTGGTGCCCCTGTGAGGCAGCAGTGGCCTCCAAGAACTGGGAAACACGATACCCCAGAGCATCAGGGGAGAGAGGAGTTCTGATTGTCGGTTCCCTAGTCGTGCCCCCAAAGCACATGTACCAGGCCAGCACCCCAGTTGCCAAGCGGGGTGTTCTCCCTGGGTTACACTTTCGCTAGAGGCAGATGGAGCCAAGGCCAGCAGTTGCTCTGCCGCAGAGTGGTGTGGAGTGGCTGACAGTAGGAGTGTGTGTGCCTAATGGGACTGCAGAGGAGGGCTCAGCGGGAACCACAGCCCTGGCTGCCGGACAGTGCAGAGAACATGGAGGTTCCTCAGGGTAAAGCCAGGATACATGCTGGAAGGTAGCTTCATTGTAACCAACTGACAGTGGCTTTAGGAGGCTCTTGTAGGGTCACTGGCTGCTAAGATTTGAGTGTGGCTTGTCCCCCGAGGGTTCCTGGGGTAGAGGCTTGGTTCCTAGTGTGACCATGTGGGAGTTGCTGAGCCCTTGGATGATTTGGGATCCAGGGGGAGGGTACTGAGTTACTGTTTTCGGGGGCCTTTGGGGAGGTTCCTGTTCTTCCTCTTCTTTCTCCTCCTCCTCCTCCTCCTCCTCCTCTCCTTCCTCTTCTCCTTCTTCCTCTTCTTCCTCTTCCTCCTCTTCTTCCTCTTCCTCTTCCTCCTCTTCTTCCCCTTCCTCCTCTTCTTCCCCTTCCTCCTCTTCTTCCTCTCCGTCCTCCTCCTCTCCTTCTTCTCAAGACAGAGTTTCTCTGGCTGTCCTAGAACTCACTCTAGACCAGGCTGTCCTCAAACACACCGAGATCTGCCTGCTTCTGCCTCCTGAGTACACCACCATGCTCAGCTTGCAGGCGGTTCTTGTGGACACTGAGCAGAAGAACCTGCTTCATGTGAGTTCCTAAAGTTTAAGCCTGAACCCTGACTCACTCTTGCGTACCACGCAGTGTTCTTATGCTCTCCATGAGGCCTAATGTAGGATTTTTCAGTCTCTAAAGTTGGAACTAACATACATACCTTTTCTTTGTTATGTTACTTGGGCTCTAGTGTACAGTAATAACAAAAATGGGCTGCTGTCCTGCTAGACTAACATGT
The DNA here is from genome assembly GCF_900095145.1 of Mus pahari. NCBI lineage: Eukaryota > Metazoa > Chordata > Mammalia > Rodentia > Muridae > Mus > Mus pahari. Next base: position 102,153,317 of record NC_034590.1, read on the forward strand.
GGTCCTGTCCTCCAGACCTGGTGATGAGCATCATCCAGAAGTAAAGGCAGATGGGTACGTGGACAACCTTGCGGAGGCCGTGGATCTGCTGCTGAAGTACATGGACAAGTGATCGGCCTCCAGAGACAGTGGACAAGGGCACCCCCTGGTCCCGTGCTCTATTACTGTGCCCTCTTCCCACATACTTTCAGGCCCCAGGTTACCCAAGGCTTTGCCTGAACAGATGCTGGAAGTTCTAGGCTGCTTGTCCCTGGGCCAGAGCCAGCCACACCCTTCCTCACCCTCCCTCTGCTGACTCTCTGTCAACATTCCTCTCTCCCTAGCATCTGGGCAGAGGTTTGTTCCCTTCCCTGGCCCATGCCATGTTTCCCCTAGGGCATCCAGGAGGGTGGAAGAGACCTGTCAGGCCTCCAGAAAATGAAACCCTTGGGCTGGAAGGTCCTTCTGAGACTAAGTCCCTAAACTCCTTTAGTCACCTTTGGCACGTGGTCCTTTAATTGACCATCCAATTGGATGAGATGCACTACCTCCTCGATGAACTCTCTGAATGAGAGGAGTCTACAGAAACCCCAGAGCTGAGCCAGCCTGCCCACCACCCATAGCCCTATCTGGCCCCAGTCAGAGTGACCGATCAGCACTCTGCCTCCAACCCCTGTCCTAGGAAGCAATGCCAGCCACTGTTCTTCATGTCCCCATGAGTTACCCAGACTCGGGCTGGGATGACTCTCAGGAAACTGAAGGTTACCCTCCCACAGAGAGAAATGTCCACCTCTACAGTCAAGACTGCAGGCACAGAAAGCACCTTAGAGTTGGGATGGACAGACTTATACATGTTGTTTCCAGTGTACAGAACAAGCTAATGGCTCAATAAACTTGACCTCAACAGCCCCCCCCTTTGACTCAGCCTTTGTTAGTAAGGGTCCAGAGTGGTCAGAGAATGGAGACCCCCCTCAACAGGGACTTAGATTCTGACGCCTCTGAACAGTAGAGAGGAACTTCTCCCCTGCCCTGCCCTCTAAGAAATTAAGAAGCAGAGACTGGCAGGGCGTGGTATCACACTCAAGAGGAAGAGGCAGGTGGTTCTCTGTGAGTTCAAGGCCAGCCTGGTCCACAAAGGGGTCCAGTACAACTAGAGCTACACAGAGAAACCACATTTGGAAAAAGAGAGGGAGAGGGGGAGAGAGGGGGGAGAGAGAGTTTTGTATAGTTTGGAGGGAGGGAGGGAGGGAGGGAAGGAGAAAGAGAGAGAGAGAGAGAGAGAGAGAGAGAGAGAGAGCAATGGCATCTGATAGTGGTCAAGAATTTCTTCATCTCTAGTGGGAGAACACAGACCAGGACAAACACTCGCACTGCCTCCTATATTTATATATTTAAAGATTTTAATCTCTCTCTCTCTCTCTCTCTCTCTCTCTCTCTCTCTCTCTCTCTCTCTGTGTGTGTGTGTGTGTGTGTGTGTGTGTGTGTGTGTGTGTACACCTCTCTCCTCTACCTTTCCGTAGGTTCTGGGAATCAGACTCAGCTGGTAAAGGTGAGCACCTTTCCCAGCTCAGCCCTCATCAGCCCCCAGTCTTCATTACTACAACAAAATAGCAGAGGCAGGCTCAGCATGCCGGAGTCACATGCTTGTAATTCTTGCATGTAGGGCTCATAAGCAGGATTGTCACAAATTCCAGGCCAGCTTCAGCTACATGGCAAAACTGTCACAAAATGATAACAAAAAATGAAAGAAAGAAAAAAAAAAACAAAACCAGAGAAGAGTGAGTTTTGTATAGCTCAGTTGAGAAGGCTTGGAGGGTACGGTACCGGCTTTGGGCAAAGTCTCTCATAAGACCTCATGGGATCTTCCATGGTGAGACAGGAAGACAGGATGGCCCTTTTGATCCCCCCTCCCCCCGCTGATCTAAGAACTTACCACATTTTAAATGTCCTACCAGCTCCTGACACCACCAACCAGGGGATCAACTCTCCAACTTATGGCTTTGAGGGCAACACAGCCATCTCTGATCATAGTGGCGAGCCATGCTGTCCACGGTGGGACCAGACAAAGGGCCTTCTCCAAGGGGCCCTGGGACAGTATTCCCTCTTAGCCAGTGGCAGGTTTCAGAGTCTGATGGATGGACAGCTGTTACTGCTATTTCTTCTCTGACGCAGAAGCCACTGATGAATCTTCTCGGGAGACAACTTCTCATAAAAAGAAGTCAGCTATGGAATTAGTCCAGTGGGTAAAGAAGTCAGCTGAGAGAGAGCTTGCTGAAAAGGAAGTAGCTGCGAGATGTTTCGGTCAGTTAATTGTTAGCCATTCAATCACGAGGCTGGAATTGACCCCCTCGAACTACCAAGCACTTGAGAGACAGAAGCAGGCAGATCTCTGTGACTTCGAGGCCAGCCTGCTCTACAGAGTGAGTTCTAGAATGGCCAAGCCTACGCTGAGAAACCATCTCGAGGAGACCAGAGAACCAAACAACAACAGAGGGTGTTACCAGTATGTACTTTTTTTTATGTGTGTGTGTGTGTGTGTGTGTGTGTGTGTGTGTGTGCATGTGTGTGTAAGGGTGTCAGAAGCCCTGAAACTAGAGTTACAGTTGTGAGCTATCATGTGGGTGCTGGGAATTGAACCTGTGTCCTCCAGAAGATCATCTAGTGCTTTTAACTGCTGAGCCATCTCTCCAGCCCCTGAAGTGTGCAGTTGTAATCCCCATGCTAAGGAGGTGCAGACAGGAGGATCCTGGGAACTAGATGGCCAGCCATGCCTGGCCCAGTCAGTGAACTCCAGGCTCAGTAAAATACTATTCCAAAAAATAACAGGCAAGATGGCTCAGTGAGTAGGCATTTGCCACCAAGCCTAACAACCTGAGTTTGGTCCCTGGGACCCATATGACAGGAAAGAATTGACTCCTGCAAGTTAATTGTTTTCTGACCTCTATACCTATGCTGTGGCCCATAGACTTGCACACACTCATAAATAAATATAGTGAAAAATAAAAACGTAAGGTAGAAAGGTTGAGGGAGACATCTGACACTGACCTCTGGCTTACACAGACATAGGCAGGCAGGCAGGTAGACAGACAGCAGACAGACAGCAGACAGACAGCAGACAGACACACACACACGGAGGGGGGGTAGTCTGAAGACCAAAACCGAGTTTGACATCTGGCCTCCACGTGTGCACTCATCGGTGCAGCTGTAAACATGTAAAGGGGTCAGAGGCCCTCTGAGATCCCCTAGACACGGACAGTTCCTTTTGGTACGGTGTAAACATGTAAAGGAGTCAGAGGCCCTCTGAGATCCCCTAGACAAGGACAGTTCCTTTTGGTACGGTGTAAA
>NC_034590.1:102157130-102221419 GCF_900095145.1 Mus pahari
CCCTAGACAAGGACAGTTCCTTTTGGTACGGTGAACACACCAGCGGAGCCTTAGTGGGCAGGTTGACCTCCAGTCTATCAGGGGAAGAAACTGGCTGAATATCTGCATCAGGATGAGGGGCCACCAGTTTGGCCAGTGCCATTGACCTTCAAGGGATGGCTTTGGCCTCTCAGCTGGATATACAGAAAGCTCCAGTAGAGTTCCACAGTAGCTCAGAATGGAGGGTGTGGGGAATGGCCACTTGGAGCCATTGCAGTGGGCTGTGCTTGCTGATGAGTATGCCCCATGGGTATTGGGGTTCTCCTCTCCTCCCCTCCTCCCTTTTTTTCCCTGAGCAGTCGCCAAGCTGGCTCTCCTTGGCTGGTCTCTCCAGATAAGCTGAGTTTTCTCTTTCTGCCAAGGAGTGGGCTTCAGGCCCTGTATGATCTGGTCAGAGACCACACTATCCTCTGAGCCACAGTGAACTCAGAGAAATGTTCCTTAAAGTGACTCATCCAAGGTCCAGGAGTAAAAGAGAGTGGAGACTCAAGGTCTAGCCTGTGTCTTATGCTCTTTCTGAAGATGGATTCTGAGATGCTCCCTCCAGCCTTGCCTGCAATCCCGTGAAGATAGCCTGTGGTGACCTCAGGGCTGCAATCATCCAGTGCTCAGCTGCCTCTCCCTCCAAAGATCCATTCCTGCTCCCCTAGAGGAAATGCCCTCTTGCCTTGATGTTTCTCAGGGTGGCAGCACTGCCCAGCAGCACGGCCCCCCCTTCTCTTGATCTTCAGCTGCCTAGCAGTCAGCCTGTAGGATTACCACAAGGGACCCATCTGCCTCTGGCTCTCTTACATCCTTAGCAGGTGGAGCAGGCAGGAAGAAAGCCTCCTGCAGTTCTCTTTAAAATGGGAAGACCCAACCATGTGCTGAGTCTACAGGGTGCTCAGGGACCCACCATACAAGCCAGTGTGATTATCATTATCACACCAGTTTTTCCATGGATAATAGACAAACTGAGCATTTTGCACCAAGTTTTGGGGTTGTAGGAGCACTAAAACGTAGGAAATACAACCAAAAAGTTTAAAAAGAAACCAGTAGCCACTTGAAGGTCTGGTCACTGTCTAGGTTGGGCATTTTTAGGGGGAGGAGCTTTTCCTATGCACATTTTTGGGAAAGAGCTACTCTCACAGAAACCCATTGGCTCACCATCCCATGTACAGACAGGGGTACTACTTAGTGATTGGGAACATCCCTAGATGGGTGGACCCATGAGCCAGGCGGGCTTGGGGACTGCAGAATGCTGAGGCCTACTGCTATCAGGCAACAGGGCATTGAGTGAGCCCAAGCCTGGCTGTGAACCGAATCCTCTTTTCAAAAGACCTCAAATTGGTGCAGGAGATAGCAGTGTGGGGAGGCATCAGGACAGAAGCCTGTGCATGTTGTCAACTTGAGCTGGAGCAGGGCTAGAATGAGGCTGGTACCACTGGGGAGTAGGAGGTGCAGGTTAGGGGGGGGCCAGATGGGTCATTCAAGGCCATTGTGAATCTAAGGAGCAGAACCATGCTTGGTGGCTTTCCTGCCCCCTGTCCTGCTCTTGTGAACTACTTACCGCATATGAAAGGCGGAAGACTGGTGTCCTAGGAAAGCAGAACGGCCTGGGATCTCACTCTCACGCCCTGATTTTAACTGTGCATATGGTGTGTGGGTGTGTGCCAGTGTGTCTGTGATGGCTTTTACCTGCCAAGCTACGTCCACCCCCAACCACAAAGGGTGGCTTTGTGGGGGGAGTTCTGAGACAGGATCCTGATATTTAGCACAAGCTGGCCTTAAATATGCAACCCTCTTGCTTCAGCCTCCTGAGTGCTGACTAGGGTTCCAGATATGTGCCACCACTCTGGAACACTTCTTTCATACGTGTGTATGTATGTATGTATGTATGTATGTATGTATGTGTGTATGTGTGTGTAGTTTATGGAAATTTTGCCTGCATGTCCCTGTGCCATATACATTGGATCCCAGATGCCACTGGATCCCCTGGAACTATAATTCCAGATGATTGTGGCTCCTGTATGGGCACTGAGGATTGACTCTAGGTCCTCTGGTTAACCATGGAACCATCTCTTTGTCCACCACTTTTGTTTTGTTTTTTGTTTTTGTTTTTCGAGACAGGGTTTCTCTGTATAGCTCTGGCTGTCCTGGAACTCACTCTGTAGACCAGGCTGGCCTCAAACTCAGAAATCTGCCTGCCTCTGCCTCCACAGTGCTGGGATTAAAGGTGTGCGCCACCACACCCGGCTCCACCACTTCTTACGATACACATTCACATACATTGTGTTTGACAAGGAATCTATTGCCAAAGAAGCAAAACAGAAAAGTGGTCCACGATGTCACCTCCAGACTATGATGCTCTCTGGCCATAGCAGAGGCTCTGGGAGAACATTCCAAGGTCAGATTACAGGGACCAACACTGTGTGACAGAAATTAAATGTACCTCTCTGCTGGGGTCATCAGGACTGCAGACACTGCTCTCCTGAGCTGTAGTTACTCAGGTCTCTGGTCTGGAGGTTAAGCACTGGACTATGTGCCCATCCCAGGGATGAAGTGTGTGTTCTAGTATCTCCACAGCCCAAGAAGCAGAGCTCTGAACTGTGCTGCCCTCCACGGGGGGCGAAACCCTGAGCTGACAGCCCTGCAGGTCTCTTAAGTGGCATGTCTCTCAGCCAGGTCAGCTTCCTCTCCTGCTCCCTTGGAAGTAACAGTGCAGCATGCCCCCATGCCAACATCTCTGGCTCCCCTGCGGCTCCCTGCACCGGTGGCTGTGGCTATGGGCAGCCCTCTCCAGTAGTTACTCCCATGGCCACCCAGCACTTTGTCCTCTCCCTGAGGCATGGGGACAGAAGTCTGTCCTGTAGTTCTCCCAGTCCAGAGCTGACAGGAGAGCTGCTAGTTCACTGCCCCCAACAAAAAGCACACAGCCATGCCCAGACAGCCGGGTGTTGGACCAGGAAGCTTTATTTACACAGTAAAAGGAACAAGCAAATTCCTGAGACTAGAGCGGCTGTAGTGCAAGACAGTCACGGCCTGTGGGGTTGGCAGGTGGTGGTGCGTGGTGCTAACGAGCAGACCCAGCACGGGCTGCCTACGGGCTGCAGCCCTGGTGGGGTCTGGCTCACCGCACCATTCTCCACATTGCCTCAAACAGTACCGCTGCTGCTGCCTGGCTGGGATGGCACACGTGGCCCTAGCACGGCCTGCGGGCTCATCTGTCCCTGATCCCTGGGCGCCCCCCAACACTGACAATGCAGTTCATTTGCCAATGAGACTATGCTATGTCAGGCTACCCTATCTAGCCTAAAGAAGCTCCACCAGTCTGCAATTCTAGAGTATCTTTCTCTTCCTCCTTCAGGGGCCTGGCACCAGGGGCAGGGGTGGGACCAGCAGCATGAGCATGGCAAGGGGCAGCATCATGGGTTGTGTGGGCGGAGCATCCCTGAGCCCTGGCACCTGGCTTATGTTTTAAGTGGCCATCATTCAAGTAATTTTAACCACATTAGTGGAAATGGGGTGCAGGATCCAGGGGTGAGTTCTAACTGCTGTGAACACTAAATGAACCCATAATAAAGTATGGCCATTGGTCTGCATAGGAGACCCATCTAGAAACTGGGGGAGTGGGCATGTCCTGTTTAATGTGGACCTTCCTTTTATTTAACTTTCTGTATACAAATTTAGAAAACTTTCCTGCTACCAAAAAAAAAAAATTTTTTTTAAAGTAAGGCTTTCTGAGAATACACATCTGCATGTTTGGGCAGAACAAGTTCCATGGACCTACATGAGGGAGTCTGTGGTGCTGGCCAGCTTCTCCCTTCACCACCATAAGTAAGGCAAGAGTGGGCAGTCATGGAAACTGTCTAGGCTGCTACCCTCAACTCAGGTCAGGCAGCCAGCTGAGGGCAACTCTGTCGATTCTGTGGCTTCTGGAGTAAACGGGCGGTCACGTGCTAAGATAGGCCCTGCTCCCAGTAGGCTTTAGTGGAGGCTGCCTAGGCAAGTGAGCGGCCAAGCCCACCCTCAGCTTCTCTAGGGGGTGACCCTCACAGGTGGCCCGAGAAAGGACCCCTGTGGGGTGAGCAGTCTGCCCGCTGCCTGTGGTGCCAAGTGCACAGGGGACAGAGTGGACCTCCAGGTGAACCTTCTTCCAGGATATCCAAGAGCAGAGGTCTTGGGGCCAGTGAATGGGGTGGATGAATGGGTCTGTCTGGGTCACATGACTGCTGAAAGCTGACTGGAAACCTAGACAAAACCTGCTTTACTTGATGAAAAGAACATCAGAAAGCAAATGAACACACTTGGCAGAAAAGGGTAGCCATCTTTTCTGGCTGCTTTTGCTGGGGGCTTGGACTGAGGCCTTAGTGGGACAGGGACATCAAGAAAAACCTGAGGAAGCTGCAAAGGGCCAACCCCCACCCTGGGTTTGGAGCACTGCTGCCCAGGGAACAGTCTCCTAGAGGCAGGAAAGATGAAGCTGTCACTCAGCAAGTTCCTGTTTGTCCTTCCGTCAGCAGGCTCAAGAGAGTTAGTCTAAGGACAGCCAGCCACACATCAGCCTTAAGACACACACCTGCCACCAGGAGCTCAGGTCCCAGTCCTCCGGAGAGGCAGCTGGCAACTGTTCTGTGCTTGGCCTTAGCAGCCTGTGTGAAGCAGACCAGGGGACAGAGTCCAACCTCTCCTTTCCTCAGGGGGATAGCTTTAGGTACATTAAAGTTCTTTCAGATATCAGAATCCCCTCACTGTGGGCTTTCTAGGGGCCAGGGCACTGGGGTGTGCATCCCACACCCTCTCAACTACCTTCCTCTGTGATCTGACAGGCAGGGCTCGTAGGTCATGCCTCCACCAGCTTTCTACTTTGCTTTCTCAGTGTCCCCAAGGCCAGCTGGGCCCCAACCACCACCACATGGACCCACCAAGCTACCTGACCTGGGGTTATAGGAGCGGGGCTTCCTGTACCTTTGGGTCTGGTTTTAAAGAAACATTGCCTATACATCAGAACTTGAGCTTCGGTTCTTCTGGTGAATAGACAAATTAAAGTTTAAACAAAAGGTTCCCATCAAGGTCTTTAGGAGAAAGGTTAACAACCATTTGGGCTCAGCCAGCAGACACTGAAACCTCGGAGGGTAGGCACAGCAGAGCAACTACAAATGTGCCTAGATCACATGTCCGCAAACCCAAGAGAATGCACCAGTTATTTTTAGCCTTATGGGAAAACAAGCCACTTGTGTAAGCCAGCCCACTTGCTATTGTCTGCAGAAGATGCCAAGTTTGCTAAAAGCCAGAGTCCCAGGGTGCAGAGCCCTGTAGCATGTCTGCAGGGAGGACTGAGGGGAGCTGCCTGAACGGATGCCCTCTGGGAATTATGCTGGGAGTGAGGAGCTGCAAGGGGGTGTGTGACTCAAGCCATGCTGGGGCTGGGCCTGCAGAGGAGAGCCTCGGGGCTAGACTCACATCAGTGGACTGGGGGTGGGGGGTGGGGGGTCTTGAAGCCAACAGCGGTATGCTTTCATTAAAGCCAGCAGTGTCTATGAACAAGCAACAATGTGCTAGGAATGCGGTGGAGGCTTGCAGGCCCCCAACATAGACCGCTACAGAGGGGAGCCTGCAGAGTGGCTAGCCTGCAAAGCAGCCAGCAGCCATCCCTCTTCCCAGGAATGTACACAGGGCCCAGACTCCCGCACCTGCTTGTAGATCCTGAGGACACTATGAAGAGGTCATCTTGTCACTGACATCTCTATACACAGCTGAATTCACTGAGCTCAGCTCTCAGGGACTGGGGACAGTAGGAAGGCTGCCAATGTCAGCCTTGCCAAGGCAGCCCCTGAGGTGGCAGAGGTGTGAGTGATTCTTGGTGCCATGGGAGAGCTGGTGGGCCCACCTTTCAGTCAACACAACCACCAAATGCCTACCCTATATGGATGGCTTCTGGTCATCCCTAACTATCCCTGATCCCGAAAAATGGGACATGGATTATCCCAGAATCCCTGCCAGTGCCCCAAATGGATTAAGGCCACACGGTCTGCTGTCACTACAAGAGGTGTCTCCCGAACCTTCCCAAGCCTGGGCCAGGGAGGCCTGGGAGAGAAGGCACGGAGTAAACTAAGTAGAGGGGGCTTTGGGTGACTCCCCAGGAGGAACCTGAGGGAGGCTATAGGGGCTCAGGCCCCGGCATCCTACCTGAAGGGTGCAGCTGGCCCAGCCCTACTGGAAAATGGTGGCTACCCAGCACTCCGTAAGGAACAAAGAGGAGGACGCCAAACCGAAAACCTGTTTTTGGGCTACAGTAGTTCCATGGAAGTGGTGGGAGGCCAGCTGTCGCCTGTGAGGTGTGGCCAAGTTGCCTTCACAAATTTGGGCACTACAGGGTGATGGCTGGTTCCTTTGAAAATGCGTGGGCTCCATTTTTTGGAGGAGCCTCTGTCAGACCCAGGAGCCAGGTCCCCCTTGGAGTGACCTAAGGCCTAGAGGAGTGCCTCATCCCTAGGCCGTGGCCCTCAGTTGTTCTCTATCTGCTCAATGTCCAGCTCGCCATCCAGAGAACAGAGGCTGTTCGTGTAGGCTCCCCGGTCCCGCCAGGCTGTGGCCGGATCCCCCTTCCTGCAGCAATCCTCGTCTAGACTGCAGCCATCTGACTCATCACAGGACAGGTCCTCCTGGCAGGTGAACTGGTCATCAAAGGAATGGGGAACAGGCTCAGGAACAGGCTCAGGAACCGGGGTCCCAGCAGGAGTCCTGCCCCCTGGGCTGGAGGCTGAGAGCAATGCGGTCCAGGATCGGGTACTGCTGACAAGGGCAAAGGGGCTCTGGGAGCTGTGGTCGTCCACCCCCATGTTCAGGCAACTGAGGCTGCTGAAGGCCTGACAGTTCTGTGGAGGAAGAGAAACGGTGGTCAGTGAAGAGGTCAGTCTCGTCCACACATCCTACAAAACCACACAAAGCCTAGTTGGCAGTTAATCTGCCAGGCTGTAACAAGATCACCAAGTCTGAGAATGGTTCAGGAAGAAGTACCTCTGGCCACTGAACACAACCTGTGGCCAGTCACTACATAAAAGGCAAAAACGTGATGAGGCCCAGCTTGTGGGCAGCTGCGGTGAGATGGGCAGACCTCAGACTTAATAGGTGGCCTGGTAACAAGATGTCCGATCTAAGGCTATTTCATTCCAGGTGTCCCTTGTCCAGGACCCACTCCCTCTTCAGTGTGCATATCCATACCTAACATGATGTGTGCAGTCAGCCCTCAATTAAGAACTATACCTGCTGTGATGTAATTGCTCATCTGTGACTGCTAATACTGTGCTCTTCGCTTTTATGTGCCGATACAATGTTTTTCCTGAGTGTTTTTAAAAAAGGATTTATTTATTTATTTATTTAATGTATGAGTACACTGTTGCTGTCTTCTGACACACCAGAAGAGGGCATCAGATCCCATTACAGATGGTTGTAAGACACCTATGAACTCAGGACCTCTGGAAGAGCACTTAAGTGTTCTTAACCGCTGAGCCACCTCTCCAGCCTCTTCCTGAATGTTTTTTTAAATCTGAGGTTTTGACTGAGTCTGAAAAGACAGTTTAAGGTATGTGTGAAGAACAAATACAAGAGTTGTTTCTTGGTGGTACTGGAGGCTGGACATCCAGAGCCTTCCATGTGCTAACTTTATCCTCTACCTGAACTACTTCCCCAGCCCCACATGAATACCCATGGCCACACTGTATTAAATAAAACTAGTAAATGACCCCGATCCCACACGTCCTTTCAGACTAGAGGCACAGACTAGGGTGGTAGTGAGCTCACTGACACAATATCATGTTTCTTACGAGAAGGGGACCAAGTCAGATGGAATCAGCACCAGGCTACACTGCGGCCATAACCCCTACCCTACCCACTTCCTCTGTCCAGAGTGAGGCGGGGCAGGGCAGGGCAGGGCAGGGCAGGGGCATTTGAGATCTTTATCTGATGTTTTAATTGAGTACTATCAGAACCATTCAGGGATCTGGTCTTATTGAGTTCTGGGTTCTTCCTGAAGCTGAAGAAGCTGGTATCTAGAGGACAGTACTTTTGACCCACACTGATCTGCAGCAGGAGGAGCAGGCTCAACTGCCTCTAGCCCTCAGCCACTGGGGGCCTCAGTGGCCTCATCAGAAAGAGATGTTACAGTAACAGCCGCAGGGAGGAAGTGTGGCTGCACAAGAGCTTCTCCCTGGTGAGGCACCAGGGATAGCTGAAGGCAGCATCGAAGACAATACTGTCTTAAGCCGCTGACTGGAGTGTCAGGCCTGACACTGTACAGTGGTGCCACCAAACCATAAATTCAACAACACAGTTCGAATGTGGGTTTCCTAAGCAGATGTGGGCAGGGGCTGTGGCAGCAAGGGGCACTCATGGCCCGCCTGACTTCCCTCAAAGGCCCCGTAGCAACTGGGGAAAGAGGAGCAGGCTTTGGCTTCTCCCCAGTGCACAGGAACTTAATAGCACCTGCTGCCTCTCACCTGCCAATGAAAGGCACAGACCTGTCCCAAGGGCCCCAATCCTTTCAAAGGCCAAAGTGTTTGTGCTGCTTTGAAATAAAGGTGTCTGCTGGCTGCCACTGCAAACAGGCCATTAAAACAGGCTCAACAGACAGAAGATGAAAGGCGCTCTCTCTAGGGGAAGGTGGCTGTGCCTGTCACAGACACACACACTGTTCCTGACATTCCACAAAAGACACCCTCCTGATGGGTTCGCTTTTCTTGGGACCTTTCAATTAACAAAGAAAGGAGAGGCCAACAAGATGGTTCAATGGATAAAGACACTTGCACTAAGCCTGATGACCTGATTCAATCCCTAGAGAACAGACCACCCAAAAGTCGTTCTGACTTCCACAAGCTCACCACAGTAAACACACCCATCCACAATTTGCCTAATAAATAAATATCAAGAAATAAATAAAAGAGAAACAAACAGGCTGAGGTACTGAGGGGCTCAGCTTTGCGTCTCAGGCCAGAAGACCCCCCAGCCAGCTGTAAGACCCTGCTGATGCTGGGATTTGCTGTCTAGTGTAAACCCATAGTCACAGGATGCATCCCTTCATTGCCACAGCAATATCTGGGCACACCTCAGAGGTCCCTTCTGCCTTCCAGGCTACTGGCCTGAACTGAATGAGACATCATGGCACAAGAAAGATGGCTCAGTAATAGCAATGCTTTGCTGGGACAAGCTGTGTGGGTAGAGGAGGCCTAGAGATGAGGCCAAGACTAGTCAAGGACTCAGGAGCTCACAGAGTCCAACCCCCTCTCCTGCATCCCCGGCTAAGTACTGCATTTTTTTGCCTGAACAGGTGAGAGTCTCAAGTGCTCGCTGACTGTTCTGGTTAGGTGATGCCAGCAGTACTTGAGTATCACCACAACTGTCCACTGTGCCAGATGCCAGATGCCAGAACATGCCTCACTGTTCTCTGTGAACTGTAAAGTGAGCAAGGGAAGGGCCTGGGGATAGATCCCCAAAGAAATACCTCACCCTAGTGCTCTAGGGCTGTGCTCTCCTTCTTATCTTGCTGGAATCATCCTGTCTTATCTTGATCTTGCCCAGCAGATGATCTAAGGTGTAGCTAATAGGTCCCAATTCTGTGACCAAAGTAACAGCATATGTGGCCAGATTGTGTGTTCCAAATTCATATGTCAGTGCCTGAAGAATCAAGAAGTGGGGTCATTGGTGGGTGCTTAGGTCACAGGGTTAGAGCCCCTGGTGAGTTGAGAGTTAATGCTGTAAGGATGAGGAACCACATCTCCCCCTCTGTCATGTAAGGATCACAAGAAGAGGGTGCCATCTGTGAAGAAGCAATCCCTAGCAGGCGTGGCCTCTTTAGTGCAGGGATGATGACCTTCCCAACCTCTAGAACCGGAGCTCACTCTGTTGTTCCTAAATTACTGGCTGTAGGGGGTCTCCTGTTACAGTGAAAACACTTGCGGTTATGTTAAGCATGTGACATAGCCCATGGTAGGGTGCCAGGGACCCATTTGCTGGACCTAAAAACTACCAAGGTCACTTGGCCATTTCAGAAGCAGGGTCGGCCTCATATGGCATCATGGCTTCAGGCAAGCTACCTCAACCCCTGAACATTGATCTGTCTGTTAAATATGGGTGGCCAAGAGCATCCTGGGGGTCATGCCTCCCCCAACAGTCTACAATAACATATTTTCTTTCTTCATAGCAGGGTGGGAAGCTATGAGGCCTGGGTGATACATTTTGTTCCAGGCAAACCACAGACCACCACAGAAAACCCCCCAGTATTCCTCAGAGTCATTTATCTGTCCCCTGCCTGCAAAGCCAGTGTCATTTGGAAAACTTTGATGACTCAGAATTTAGTCATTTGGCCAAAGTGAAAAATGAGAACCACCACATAATCCAGTGGCATGACCCACCTGCCAGGGGACACTGTGCCTGCTGCCACAGTGGGGCAGTGAGCCTGCTGTCCAGAATCTCAGCCCATTGGTAGGTTAAGACACTCAGGCAGTCACACATGGAGTTCACCCACATTCAGGCCCACCACATTGCCAGCACTGCTTGCTTACCCTCTATGCGTGAGGAATGAACCCTGCACAGGCCTGTTGGTATCCTGGAGGCCTGTGTACCCTCAAAGGTCTGAGGGAAAGCAGAGTGGTAAGGTTTAAAGGGCCACGTGAACATATCATTCCAAGTTGAAATTGCTACTCTAGAACTTACTTTGCCTCATCTAACAACTTTTGTTCTTGAGGCCCACCGAGAAGGCCTAGAGGCTCAGTGGGAACTGTCCTTATGGCCCTGAGCTAATGACCAGAGACACTGAGCCCACTCTTAGAGTCCACAAGAGGGATTATAGAACAAAGCTGTTCCCTGGGCACTTTTCTATAAAACCAAGCTGACTCTAGCTCTAGCCAGTCACAGTAGAGGCTCTAGCTCAGCCCCAGACCCAGCCTCCTTGGGCTTGCTGGAAAACAATGATGTCTCTTCCCCCAGCTGCAGGACCTTTCTGTACACAGACTTACTGCAACATCTTCCTTCTGGGTAGGAGGCTCTGGGCTGAGCAGAGATAAAGGTGGCTTGCTCCTGGGGTCCTTGCTTTCCTGGTATAAGTTGAAGCCCAATTCCCCCGAGGGAAACACATGAAACCAACATACCCTCGGCCCTGTGCTGGATCAGCTTGTTCTCTTACCCAGGTGACATGTTCCCCAACATGTCAAGCATGATGATGGGATCCCAGAAAGGTCTTCTGAGGTACTCAACCATCTGTTTCCTCAGCAGTGACACGGAAGGCCTGAGCAGAGCAGGTGACAGCAAAGCTCCCCCGCTCCCCCTAGGGAATACTGCCTGGGTGCCAAGGGTCCCAAGCTTATAAGCCCTGTCTCTCATACTTAGACGTGGGCATCTGGGGACACAGACAGACCAGCTGGTGTGTGGGGGCTGGGGGTGTATGCCTAGGAACAGATGGCCCAGCATCCTTCTCACCCTGTTGGAGGCCTCAGAGGAGGAGTACAGGCCACCCAGATTCTACAGCCACAGGGTCTGGGCTTCTCTGTTGCCCCATGGCGTTGCTTCCCTGCTCCTCACCTGGGAAGTGCACTGCTCATCTTCGTCCAGCTATTTCAATGAGTTACTTTAAGGAATGCAAAGGCAATGAGGCAGACTGGGGATGAGGGTGTCTGCTGATGTTTCACCTAGTTCCCTTGGCCCACAAAAGTACCTGCCTGCTTGGCTGCTACCTGCTTACAGCTGTCCTTTTTAGAATAGCTGGGGGCCAAGAATCATGGAGGACAGCTTTCTCATAGATGCAGCCCCTGCTCGAGATGGACTGTCAGAGGAGGAAGAAGTATCCTGAAACCAGTGGAATGTCATCTCAAGGGCTAGCCATGCGACCTGAGCCAGAGGCAGAGGCCCAACTCCTGTGTTGCCTCTCTGCACGGTCTTTCCCCGTCCTGTGAGGTTTCCCTGCCCTCTACCCGGTTTCTTCAAAAGCCTCCCTCTACCAACCACCTGCTTAATCCCCAACTCAGGCTTTGTTTCTTAGAACTGAAACATGGTGTCAAGACTGGACACATGTGACCACCAGGTCTGTCACGTATTTGCTCCCCAGTGCTTCTGTTCCTTCCAGAGCAGATGCTGCTGCTGGGCCCTGACTGTCAAGAGTCCAGTGATCGGCACTAGCTGCCTTGAGTCTTCCAGGAAGTCCTAGCTGCTGGAGATACAACCCTCTGAGCAGCCAGGGTGTCCTATGCACAGATGCTACATGAGGATGTCTGAAAGTAATAAGCTTTGTTCACCAGGTACAAGCATGCTTCCCCTTGGACAAAAAGTATCCAGTCCCTCCGCAGCCGCCACTCTTCAAGACTGCCATGCCTGCCTCTCTTTTTAATGCTATTCCCCCCTTTTCAATGAACAAATAAGAACAATGCTAAGGGGCTGGGAGCCGGCCCTGTCACTAAGCACGAGGACCTGAGTTGGATCGTCACAATCCCTGTGCTTTTGACTTTATTTTGTTTTAAAAGCCAGGTGTGGTGCTGCATGCTTGTAATCCCAGAGCTAGGAACCAAGGACACACAGATCGTTGGGGCCTGCTGGCTAGCAAACATGACCTAAGGTCCAACCCAGAGAGAGGCGCTGTCAAAACAAACAAACAAAAAAACAAAAAAAAACCAAAAACAAGGTGGGGGGCTAGAGAGATGGCTCAGTGGCACGCTGCTCTGCAGAATGCTGGGTGTAATCCCAAGCACCCACATGTCAGTTCGTAAAACCACCTGCAATCCAGTTCTGGGGGGGATCTGATGCCCCTTTCAGGCCTCCACAGGCTGCTGCACACATGGAATGCATACAAATTCATGTAAGCATGCATACATACCCATGAGAAGAGAATGAATTGAATAAATGAATAAACGGGACAGGAACTAAGAAATATCACCCAAGGCTAGCTTCTGGCTTCCACATGTGTATACACACACACACACACACACACACACACACACACACCCCTGAATATGCTCACACATGTGTACCTGTACATACACAAACACATAAAGATTAAAAAAAGGAAACGTGTTAGTTCCCATATTCTAGCTCTTAGGGCCACCTCACATCTTCCGTAAGACACCACCATCACAAGGCCAAGTTTGTTCAGCCAGGTGGGTAGCCTGGCTCCAGCTGGCCTTGCATGAGGCTGGGCCCTTGGATCTGCCTGAGTGGAGCCATTTCCTCCCCAGCAGACACTTGGACAACAGAACTGTGCAAGCATCTCAAAACAATAGGCCACGAGACAAGCGTTCTATGTCTCCTTTGTGCTGGGGCTGACAAAGCATGTAGTTTCCTGGATTTGGTTTTGATTTGTTTATTTATTTTGAGACAGAATCTCACTGTGTAGCTCTGGCTAGCTTCAAACTCACAGAGATCCACCTGCTTGCTGCCTGAGTGCTGGGGTTAATGGCCACCATGCCTGGCTTTTGACACATACTCTTTTTTTTTTTTTTTTTGGTTTTTTTGAGACAGGATTTCTCTGTATAGCCCTGACTGTCCTGGAACTCACTTTGTAGACCAGACTGGCCTGGGACTCAGAAATCCATCTGCCTCTGCCACCCGAGTGCTGGGATTAAAGGTGTGCGCCACCACGCCCGGCTTTTGACACATACTCTTAAGCAGGGTCAGCAGCAACCACACCCAACCCACTTCTGTGTAGTGCTCACCTTTGGGCCTTTTAAAGCCTGGATGGCCTCCTGACCCTCACTCAGGAATGTAGGAAATGTTGGCTGGAAAACTGGGAGGAAGCCAGGATGCCAGGACTGAGAACAGGAACTGAGGAAGAGGTGGGCCTCACGGGCTCTGAGAGCACCATTGTCTTGTCACCAAAGACTCCGGGTCTTCCCAGATCACAGGCTCTAGAAGCCAACAGACTAATGAGAGTGGTAAGTACCTGTTGTGTGGAAGCCAGGCCTATAACTGGGAAGGTTCCTACCTTCCTTTGTGGGCCACTGCTTCTCCAATATTCCTTCAAATGCCCTGCAAGCACGTGCTTCATGCTGGGAGCTTGTGGCCGCCCCTCTAGGAGCTATACCAATGAGCCACAAACTACAGGGCCTATCTCAGCTCAGGCACTCATTTGTCCTTTCTTACTAACAGGGGACCAGGGACCAGGAGACATGATGTGCTTCAAAACTCTGGGAGTTGCCTCTAGGCCAGAAAGGCCAAGGTACAATCAAAGCCACAGGGATGAGGTATGGCTGCTAAATCCTGCCATTCTCAGAGCCACTGCAGGAAAAGCACCACAAAGCTTTAAGAAGCCCCCTTCAGGAAAACCCTTCCTCCCTGCAGTCACTCTGGGCCTTGGCGCTCTCTGTTCTGGAACTCCCTTGCTGTACCTCTGGGGCCCGCCTTCCTGTTATATTCTATGTTATGCTCTAGTCTTGGGTAATGCTGGAAGCTCCAGGTCCAGATGGTAGAATGGACTCGAAGAAGATAACCTAATATAGGGCTTGTCATTTTAGGAACAGTCCACTTACAGGCATAGCCCCCTAAGAGCCTAGAAACATGAAAAACAGATCAAGGGCCAGCTGCCTTAGCCAGAGATAGCAGGACCAGACCCATGGGGAATAAAAGAAAGGTCCAACAGAGTCCCTGATATCACCCATCAAATAGAGGGCTGTCAGGGAGGGGCTGCTTCATAACAGGAAACGCCCAAGCTAACCACGTGACTCGGAGTTGTTAAGGATTGGCTAGAGTGATGCTCATTGGCTCAGACCTTCCAGACAGGCCAGGGCCTGGCCCTACTCCAGTCAACTCAGTGCTCCCAACATGTGCTCTGGAGCGTGCAGTCATGTGAATGCCCTCTACTGCCAACTGTTCTGGCTACCCAAGCTCCCACCTCTCTTCTTTTACTGGCATGCTCTCTCTCTAGTATACTCAACCTTGCACACCTCGTTTTGGAGCAGGCCTCACGTTCCTATTTGTACTCTGTTCCCTGCAAACCATACAGGGAACCCTGGTCATGCCCACAACCTAGCTCAGGGACTGCCTCACAGTGTTACTGAAGGGCCCCGACCTAGAGTGGATAAGAAAAGACCTTAGAGGTCCAGAACCCTGCAGATTTTTTGAATGGCAGTTAGCCAGTGTCTCCTCTCTGCTGGCACGCAACAGGACACATGAAGGTTTCTGTTCCTGCTCTAGGCCCCAGGATGGCAGATGGCATGCCTGAACACAGAGGGTATGGAAGCCTCCCTCAAGGGCCTCCCTAAGCCCTCACAATTGGAAAACAAACATTTTGTTTCTTCAGTGAACATTCCACTCAGTGCAAACTCAGGAAGGAGTTTGTGAAACCACTTCACTCAGTTTAGTGTGAAGAGGATTCTTTGCTTAACAAAAGTTAAGGGATCTTTCCAAAGCACACAGGGATCTGGCTAGGGGCCCAAGCCAACGCCGTCTTAGCCCACAGCCTTCAGGGCAGTCCTGGCCAGCAGAGTCCTGGAGCAGCCTCCACAGCAGCTCTGGGGCACACAGGTGGGTCCTGGCCCTCAGAGAGGGTGATGGGTCCTGGCTGTCTGTAGCTATTTAGAAGCCATGTATTCTAAGAGATTGCAACTGGACCCAGGCTGCAGTACTGTTGTGCACCAGGGTCTTCTCAGCTCTATCTCCAGAGCTGATTGTTGCCATTCTAGATATTGTGAGCCATGGAATGTAACTCAGGGAATGGGAATCCATACTGGAAAAGTGAGCAAGTCTCAGCCAGTGGCAGTCATCTTACTCTACAGATGGGTCAATCAAGGCTGAAGGAGGAAAAGACTTGCCCCAATTTTCACACAAAATGGATGTGCAATCAGATCTCACAACTTCTGGAACAGGCCTAGGAGTGAGTGTCTGAGTGTGAGTATGTGAGAGAGGAGGAGGGAGGAAGAGGAAGGGAGGGAGAGATAGAGGGAGAGAGGGGGGAAAGAAGAGAGGGAAAGGAGGAGGAGGAAGAGGAGGAGGAGGAAGAGGAGGAGGAGGAAGAGGAGGAGGAGGAAGAGGAAGAGGAGGAGGAAGAGGAGGAGGAGGAGGAGGAGGAGAGAGAAAGAGGCGGGACACAATAAAACCTGGGAGAGGGGGGAGGGAGGCAGGCAGGACACAATAAAACCTGGGCAGGCTTAAACTGGAATCTCTGATACGATATGCCCTCTGGGACACAGCATTTAACATCTCAGCCTCAGTTTCTCATTTGTATCAAGTTGGAGGTTCAAACACACTCTCCAACTTTCTAGATGGTTAAATGAGTGGGGATCAAGTGTGGAAGACACTAATTGCCCCTGTTCACTCTCTGTTTAACCAACCATGCCTGTGTTTACAGGACAGAGGTGGCACACAGCAGGGAACAGCCAAGCAGCTAGAAGCTCAGTTTTGGTTCAGAATTTGTACCCAACAAAACACCCAGTCAAGACCAAGAAGACATGCTAGCCACACAAAGATAAAGTGCTCAGGAATAAATGTCTAACAATGCATAAAGTTGGTGAGAGAAAAATGTAAAGAACATCCAACAGGAACAAAACAAATATGCCTCCCTATACTGGGACAGGGTGGCACAATCGGAAAAAAGGTGTCAGTTTCCCATGAGTCAGGACACAAGTCTGACGTGAACTCAACCTGAACAGCAAGAACACTACTGCGCCTATGGCCTTAAGCTTCACTATTTTAGAGTTTCTTTTATCTTCCTGTCTCAGTCTCCCAAGTGGTGGAATTACAAGCCTGTGCCAGTCTGCCCAGCTATTCTCATATTCTCCTTCACCCCTCTCTCATTCATCTGTTTTTTTGTTTGTTTTTCCCAGACTGGATTTCTCTACACAGCCTGACTGTCTTGGGGTTGGCCTTGAACTCATGTATATCCACCTACCTCTGCCTCCCAAGTACTGGAACTAAAGGTGTGTGCCATCGCACCTAGCTCAGAGATTTCACTTTTGACAGAAATATTAACAAATGACATGAGTCTGAAAAGTGCTGTAGCCAGCATTACAGGCTAATCCTACCAGACCACCCCATAACAAATAAAATGTTTAAACAAAGCTTCAAGAGCTGAAAAGGCACAAGACTACATGCCAGTGAAGACAGACACAGCAGACGACGGTGCTCCGGGCAGACCCAGCGCGACAGATGGTGGCAATAGAATCTCAAAGCAGGGAGCAGAAGATGTGTTTCCACTAACAACAATGAAGTGGCGCCCCAGTTACAGCATGCACAAGACACACTATACAGACCAAAGATCACAACATAAAGCCAGAGACAGACTAGAGGTAACAGAACTGCTTTATAACCTGGAGGTTGACTGTCCTTTCCAAAACTCAAAATCTAGAGCCATTAAAGAAATAAATATGACCAAACCAAGTATATGTCAAAAGATGCTCCAAGTCAGGCACACGCAACGATGTTGTCACTAACTAACTGTACCAAGCACCTGACAGCTCTTTAAAATGCTACACGCACAGGGACTCCATGAGATCCAGCAGTTTAGCTCTGAAGTAAATGTGCAGAGTGAGCCCTGGAACCCATCCCTAGCACTTCTGCATACAACTCATCGTGGTCAAAGAGGAAAAAGAGTGCAAAAGCATCAGAAACAGAAACGAGGGACTGAGAATGCTACAGTGTGGAAGCTGTATGCAGAGAGAGAGAGAGAGAGAGAGAAGGGGGGGGGGATGGGGGAGAAGAGCCAGGCACTAAAGGATGTGTGCTATGTGGTTCTGTATACACAGAATGTAAAGGATAAATAAGTCTGCAGGCAGAACATAGATCAGTATTTGGCAAATCTGGGGAATAATGACCTCTGCTTTAAGAAGCAACAAAGTGTGGGGCTGGAGAGATGACTCAGCAGTTAAGAGCACTGACTGCTCTTCCAAAGGTCCTGAGTTAAAATCCCAGCAACCACATGGTGGCTCACAACCATCCATAATGAGATCTGATGCCCTCTTCTGGGGTGTCTGAAGACAGCTACAGTGTACTTACATATAACAATAAATAAATGAAAGAAAGAAAGAAAGAAAGAAAGAAAGAAAGAAAGAAAGAAAGAAAGAAAGAAAGAAAGAAAGAAAGAAAGAAAGAAAGTGTTTTAAAATCCATGTGGTAATGGAGCTCTGTGAATAAGCTGCAAACCACCCATTGTACTTGGCAAATGTATGAGTAGCGTGGTATATGAATTATATCCCAGTTAAGTACAAGAATGCCAGAGAGTCAGAAAACAAAGACCAAATTACAAATAAATATTTGTAACTCAAACCGCAACCAAAGTTAATCTCCCTAATGTTCAGTTGGGAAGAGAAATACCAACAGCTGTTTTTAAAAAGGGCAGTGAAAAGAACACAGACAAGTCCACACAAATAATCTGCAAAAAGACACTCAACTGGTCTGGAAATGCAAGCTAAACTAACAGCAGTGAGCTGTGCTGTGGGAGACAGGGGCAGGAGAATTGGTGTACATTTGAAGTCCCAGCCCGCTCTACATGGTAAATCCTAAGTCAACCAGAACTACATAGCAAGAACTTGCCACAAAAAGGGGAGGGTGGGAGGAGAAAGACAGGGAGCACAGGAGAAACAGTTGTTTACCTACTTTTCTGCTGGCAAAAAACTAATGTTTGAGCAGGAGGGGGCAGAAAGCAGATCATGTAAATGTGGCCAATCACTGCTCTTGTGACATGGACCTTGCAACATTCTCTAAAGCCACAGGCACAGGCCACTTGTGACCCAGCAATCCTACGGGAGGGAATGTATCCTATGGAAGATAAGCTGCCAAGTCCCAAAGGAGTCACTGGTGTTGAAGAACACAGCTGAAGAACTATGGAAACAGCTTGGGGCCATGAGTGTGGCTGGGTAATGCAGGTGGCCCACAAAATTAATAGCCTGCATCTGGATGGGAATGTGGAGGAGGCAGCTCACGCTGGCCACAAAAGCACCTGTGGGGTGCTGGGCTACAGAAGTGGATCAGCTGTTAAAAGCACTAGCTGCTCTTCCTGAGAACCTGAGTTCAATTCCCAGCATACTCAATGGCTCACAACTGTTTGTAACTCCAGTTCCAGGGGGTATGACACCTTTTTCTAGTCTCCTTGGGCACCAGGCATGCACATGATGCATGGATATACATGCAGACCAAACACCAATACACATAAAATATATAAGTACAACTGGGGATATACGGTTTGAATCCTTCCTTATAAGAATGGAGAATGATGACTGGCAGTCTCTGTGTGGCCTCATACACAGGTGCATGATGTAATTTGGATACTGAATGTCCCCCAATGGTCCGCATGTTGAAGGCTCAGTCCCCAGCCTATGGCACAATTGGGAGATGTGTCTTTGGAGGTGTGTCTAACTTTTTGACTGTGATACAACACTGTCATCTACCAAGTTTGAGAAATACACAAGTGAGTTACCCAAAAGTAAACAAACTATCCATAAAAACATTTCATAATGCTTTAAGTAAGTTTATGATGTTTTGCATCGTGCTGTATTCACAGCTAGCGGGGAAGAGTTGGACAAACCTGCTACAGGGTGGGGCCTAGTGTTAACAAGCTAGGCCCTGGGGGTGTCGTGCCCTTGAAGGGAAAAGTGGGACCTTATTCTGCCTCTTCCCTTCCCAGTTGCTGTGAGCTAGACAGACCCCTTCTGCCATGCACTGTTGCTGCCACAAAGACCCGAGAGACCACCCCCTGATAAACCTTCCCTCCCTTTCAATTGTTCATCTCTGGTACTTTTGCCACAGTGGTAGAAAGCTGAAACTTGGACAATATGAGGGCTTCTTTGTACCCACTCTTAATTTTTAAACTCTGATGTACTTTCCAAAAATGTAACTGTTTAAGTTATTTGTTACGAATTATCTCTGGAGGAGAAGACACCACAAGTTAGGGATGAAGGGCAAACACCTTCAGTCAACTTGTGGTTTTTTTGGACGTCTTCACCCCATCTCCGTGTTAAAGCATTTTGGTGTGCTTCCTTCACAGCTCATTTCTTTTTCTTTTATGTTCTCTATTGGTAAAACAACAGAAACCAAACCTACTAGGCCCAGCTTTTGTTACCTAATATCACCAATTAAGTCAAGTTGGGATGAGAAAACAAGAGAAAGGCACAAGAGCCAGGTGCCACAGTTTACGGTAGGGCCCATAGCCTTTGCACACAGTCACTGGGCCCTTTTACAGAACACAGGATCAGGGGCACTCTGGTAGGCATTGCTGCTATGAGGTTTCAAAGTTCTTGCTGCATTTGCTTGCAGGGCGAGAACGGGGCTTCCTGTTCCAGGAAGAATGTGGCTTTTTAGATCACTGAGACTGTACCTGGCTCACTCAGATCTCCAGAGTGGGTAAGAAGTCTCCTGGCTTATTACATGGTCCTGAAGGAATACTTCAGCACAAATGTGAAAGACACACTTGGGGTGGTTGTCTACCATGTGTGTGGCAACAGACCCCAGCTCCACCTGTCACATCTCTGCCCCTTCAGATAAGATGCAGAGACCAAGTTAAAAGTGTCAGACTCAAGTGGGGAGGGGAAACTTTAATTCCTAAAGAAAAGGCAGGCAAGCATTGAGGAAACAATTGCCTCATTCCTGAGGCCTCCCCACCTGAGCAGAGACAAGTCAGAAGCAGTCTCCAACCTCAGAAGGCTGTCCTTAGTAGCTGGGGGGGGGGGGGGAGGAGGGAGGGGGTTTCCCCTCCTGCTCAGGGCCAAATCACAAGGGGGATCTGCACAAATCCATGGGGCAGCAGCTTCTCTGAGTCTGTCTAACACTGTCTAAGTAAAGGTATTTCCAAGGGTTGACCTTGCTGACCTCAACACAACTAAAGACACACTAGAGACTCCTAGCTTCTGGCTCTAGCCTACCATATTCTGGGTTCATCTGGGAGAGCCCTGTTTTTTCTGGGCCCATTTCCAGGAGAGAAGCATCATGAGCATGAGACTACATGGACATGACCTACAGGACAGGGGGTTCTACCCTGTCTGAACAGACTGGAATATAGACACTAACTGTAATGCCACTTGAGGCCTGGCATCAAATCCAAAGCAAACTTATAGGGATGGGGCAGTGGCTCCCAACAGGCATCTTCAGGCCAGACCTAAGACCTCATCTCACACTCCCGACCCAGTAGGTTTATCTCTGAAGATGTCACATGGTCCTCTTAGTTCGGTGTGTCTTTAGCACCTTTCTCCCCGAAAAGTGAATGTCTTACTCCAAGGCCAAAGGATAGGCCCGCTAGATACTGTGAGGCCTGGTAGCCTCTCAGCTATGCCCTAAAATCCCTCAAGCTTCCTTCCCTAGGCATGCTGAACTCCCTCCCAGTATGCCCTCCTCAGGGAAAAATCACCCCTCCACACACACCGTGTTCATAAACCTCTCTTACTCTGGAAAGTCACCATATTTCATTGGCTGGCTAAAATGATTAACCAACCCTGCCTCTGCCCCAAGTCTTCCTGGAGCCTCTCTGCCCAGCAGGGGGTACCTCATGTCCCCCATGCTGAAGCTCCAACACCTGAGCAGGCTGCCAGAATCCTAGCGGGTTCTCCCCTGCATAAAGACCTCTGCCAGAGAACCAGTATACATTAAATGACCCTGATGCCTGCTAGATCAAAGATGGGTGAAATCAATGAGAGGTTAAAAATGATGGACCAGGAGCTGGGGTGAAGTTCAGTGGTAAGCCCTTACCTAACATGTATGAGGCCCCAGGAGGGAAGGGAAGTACACATTGGGGACATCCTGTCTCTAACCTTAAAGAGTTGGTATCTCTTTATACAAGCTGAGTTTCTCTTTGCAACCTGTAAAATGGGGAAACAAAACTGTATGTTAAAGGGCTTGTATCCAAGCTCAGATGAGCTCATGCACAATCTCTGGCTCACAAGGGTTTAAATAACATTTGATAGCGCTCAGCTGCAACAGGTGATGGAGAACAGCTCCAAGGAAAGCAGAATGAGGGTCCACTCCCAAGTCACCAGGGGAGAACCTTTGGCATGCTGTGGAAGGGAAGGGCTACCCTGGCTCTCACTGACCATGGGAGTCCTATAAGGCATGCCCGGGCAGAGCAAATGGTTGGGGGCATGCCCTATGGGCAGCGGGTGTGGCAGACGTTCCTGAGCACAGAGCCAGCGGTGAGTGGCAGGAACAGAGTATGGGGCTCTTTGGTGATCTCTGAGCCTTGGAAGACCTGTGAGAGAGCTGCTGCTCCTGAGACTTTACCTGGAAGTAAATAAAGCACTTGCTTGGCTTTGGGATCCTGGAGAAATAGACAGTATGGACTCTTACCCTCTGGGTACCTGCTGGGGATGGCCTGCCCTCTTCACATTTTAAATAAAAACAATTCCATTTCTCCAACCTGATCTGATGTTGAGAAGAAGCACGGGTGCCATGCTCCTGGGCACTCTGGACAGGGACTGCAGTGTGGGGGTTTCATACTGGCTACTTATATAGCAGGCCAGACCCTGGGCAGATCCCAGCAAGAGGTGGAGATTCTGGACAGGGGGAAAGGTGTCAGGAGAACCTCAAGAGACTGTTAATGACGAGGGTTCTTGCCTCAGTGGTGAAGCCTGGTCCAGCCTAGTCCATTTCCTCACAGACCCAGTAGAAGTCTTTACAACTCCATTTGAGTGGCTCATAGAGACATGAAGAGAGTGGTGCTGCCAACCTCAGGGATGATCAGAGCATGTGCAAGCTCCAAGCTCAAGGTCTCCATGTGCCCCCATTTGCATGAGCCACTGTGAGCTCTGGAAGGACTGGCCAGTGTGGGTCTGTTGCTTTGAGTTTCCCAGGGACATACCTCAGTACAACTGTGTATTTCCTGATAGGTTTATTTTTTTCTCCTTTTGTTCATTTCTGTTTAAAAGTTTGGCAGAATCTAAAAACCCAGCACCTGCATCCCTGGGCATTTAGAAGTCCCTAGAGAATCCTGCCCTGTTGGGTGTGGCTGCCACAGACATCTGTCCAGTAAAGCTGGGCCATGCATGGGGACGAGTCCATGGGGACAGTCTCATTCTCAAGCCAACATCTTCTCTGGCTATTGTGATTTTTTTTTTAAAAAAAGGCCGGCTTTAAGGATAGGGTAGTGAGGGCAGAGTTTCAACAGATGGGCAGCCTGGCATGGTCCAGATGCTGCCTTCACAAGGCTATAAGACCTCTTTCCTCCAGGACAGCCTGTCTGGAATGGTGACCTGACAAACAGGTGTTCAAGCTAATTCACAGTCTTTGTGCTCAGTCACAACCACAGTCAGACTGACTAACGTCCTTTGGTAGCAATGTTCACCCAAACTGGACCACCGCAGGCCAGTGCCCTCTAGAGGCAAGGATACACTAATAACTAATGCTCACAGCCTACAAAGATGGTAACGTCAGGGAGACAAGTTGCCTTCTCTGGCTTGGTTCTTGCTGCGTAGGAGCCATGAATTTCCCTGCAATTATCTGGCAGGCTAGGGTACTTCTAGAGGAATCCCTTAAAACTGGCACTCATCTCTGGCATCCAGGCTGGCTGCCTCTCCACTTCCTGTTTACTCTGTCCTTTCTCTGCTAATTTCCACCGCTGTCCCCTCTGAGACTTCATTTTCACAGAAGCAAGACAAACCGGCAGCAGTTCTGAAGGGACCTCTGGGCCCGTCCCACCAGAATCGCTTACACAGCCCTATTTTCTCACTGCTAGCTTGAGAGGGTATTAGAAAGTGAGGGAGAGAAAAAGATACACAAAAGATAGGACGGCCCCTCCCTCAGTGGCTGACAAGAATGCATGTCTTCAGAGACACCATCAAAGGTGGCGGCACTCAGGCTAAAGGAGAAGCAAGGAGCCCACTGGCCTGGATAAAAGCAGGAAAGCAACTTCCAATGGATGGAAGGAGAAACATTAATTGCAGCTTTACAAAACGCTTTTCTTTGCAGCAAGGCAGGGCCATGGGGCCACTGAAGCCCAGGCAGCTTCAGCAGCTCTGGCTATTCACTACTGCAGGTGGCTGACCAAGTTCCCAGGGCTGCTCCAAACGATGACTGCGCCCCACTCTTTCAGCATGCCTGCAGGAATCCTTACAGGTCCACTTAAACCAGTCTCAAACTGTGAAAGGCTCCATCTCTCCCCGCCCAGGCCCAGCCGCCCAAACAGCCCTGAGAGGGCTGGAGGGCCAGTGGGAGAATTGTGCCAATTAAAAACCCAGAGCCTGTGGGCCTTTCTCTTTCTTGTTTTCATTCCTATGGCTACATTGTGTCCACTGGCAGCAGGTTCCAAAGGCTTCGAAGCTGTCCATTCACCTCCCAGAGCTTCTGAGCCTCCATCACTGAACTAAGCCAATTAAAGCCATGGTTCCCTCCCTGGCAGCTTGAAAGATGGGGTACCACTGTGTATACTAGGAGGATAGGCCATTCAACCTCCACCTATTCCACAGAGGCACGGGACACAAGGAGAGAGCAGGGTACCGCCTGGACATCTAGTGCTAGAAAAACCCAGTCTCTTGACTCTCTGAAACACTCTAGAGCTGCCTGTACATACCAGAAGCTTCCAAACTTGGCGAGAGTGGGAGAAGGAACGGGTTAGTCTTACACAGCTGCAGGAATGACATGACTCTGGGCCTTCTATCTACTGCCTGCCCCCATCCCCCTGGTGGACAGTCATATGGCCCATCAGTAGTGGTTACTACAGTGAATTCTAGCTGAGCCAAGAAAGGCCTGGGGCCTGGATATTTTCCAGCTGCAAATCCTACCCTGGCTAACTTAGCACCTTGAACCTATTTCTACAACTGGACACTGGTAAGAAATGTGGGCTTGCCAGCTGGCTGGATTAGCATGGTTACAACTTCCTTCAGTGATAGCTAAGACCGAGGCCATTAACCTAGCAACAGTAGGGACACAGCCCTGCAGGTGCTCTGTCAGCAAACTAAGGAACTTTGAGTCTTTGAAGGCCAATGACAGCCCCAGGGATTGGGGCTAGCAGGAGCGGGTGCTCCCTGGCCCTCCTTTCTCCCTTTAGAATTCCAGGACAGTTCCTAGCCCAGACATGGATGGAGATGTGGGTGGCAACTCTGTTCTTTCAGCAAAGCACACGTTAATTCCAGCTGACCTGCCTGGCATTCAGCAGCCTTCTGCAACTTAGCAGGGTATCCGAGTTGCTGAATGCACAGTCCTCACATCAGGAATAGCTCCAAGGTTTCTGCCACAGAGGAGGCCCAGTAGGGACCTCCCTGGTGTACTGGAGGGACTCAGGGCTCTGGTTCCCAGAGGTTAGTAGGTGGGCTCTGAAGGTAGGGGTAGGGTCTGGAAGGAGACGGGAGGACCATGTATGTCAGCTTTTCCAGCCAGAGCCTCTGCTAGTCCAGCTGAGATGGGACCCAGCTTTCCAGAACACCTATCCATTTTCAGGTGGGTAAGGGGCACTGCACACTCACTAGCACCCCGAGGGTCTGCCTTCCTTTACCTGGAATGCTATGGAGCCACAGGAGCACCACGTGCAAGGAGGAGACCCATGGGCAACAATACCAACAGTGGTCATCTACCATGGGGGGGGGGGGAGAGACTGGGAGAGGGGGAGCTCCAAGCAGTGACCAGGTTCAGCCTTTGAGGAACCTGTGGCCTGTGTGGGGAGCTGGCCTAAGGCTTCAGTGTGGAAAGAAGCAGCTGGGGCAGCTCAGGGCTTCGGGTACATGACAAGCATTGGCTTCATCACCTCCACCATGTGGTCTGATCTCCTATTTGTGCTCACAGCATCTTTCTCAAGGAACAAAGGGACTTATCGACCCAGATTCTTCTTATATTTGAAAAAAAAATTAATGGAAAATGAAAGCAATAATAAAAATTAATTCTGACACTTCCTCTGTTCTTGCTGCAAAGTCTTAGCCCCTAAAACAGGCTCTAAGGTTTTGGCGTGGCCCTGCTCTCCAGAAGTCTTCCCGATGTGGGGGTAGGGCAGTGGATAACAGCCAGTGCTGCAGACAGAGAGGTGACAGCAATTGAGTAGGGCTTCAGCCAGGGAGTTGCTCAGATTGCTTTGAGAATCCTGAAGTCCTGATTAATGGACAAGATGGCGTTGTGCTTTGCCAGTGGGGCTAGGGTGTCTTTTCTTATGAAAAGCACGGCCGCACACTGCTGGCGGCTGTCTGGCAGAATGCCTGCTTGCCTGACCTCATTGCAAGGGCTCTGGGGAGACACTGGCATTATCCAGGAGCCAACAGGAGTGGGAGGAAAGGCCATTGGACAATGTCACTATCTTTCTTGGACCTTAGGGACAAGGACTCAGAGATGAAAACAGTAGGGACTGTGAGGCCACCAACAAGGGACAGAAATGTCCCAGGGACAGAAACCTCTGCAGCAAGCCTGTGTTTCCAGAAAACAGGATGCTCTGCTGACAGGCTCCACCTTACCCTGCATGGCATTTGGGCTGAGTGGGCACCAAGCAGGTGCCTCTCCTCTGCCACTGTCCTGCTTAGAAGGATCTGCTTTCCTGGTAACAGGGAGGGAGGAGGCCCTCAATGGCCACCGCCTCCAAAGGTCTTTCACTCATCAGTGGTTCTCAATCTGTGCAATACTGCTTCCAAATCAACATTACCTGTCACAGATGGGGAAATGGGGTACTTCTAAGCATCTAAGAGGTCAGAACAGGAAAGCTCTGAGCACAGGCCCCAATGTCGTTAGCTTGAAAGCTGGGGTCACTCCACTCTGTCGCCCATCACGCTGGGAAGGGCAAGTATCTTTTTTGTTGGTATTCAAGTGCCTTACAGAATGTTTTCTTTACGGTACCAAAGCTGTATCTGCTCTGGCTCCACCCTGCACTCATACGTCTTCCCCGGGTGTCTCCTCCAACACCTGGAGGAAGAGGGGAAGAGAAGCAGACAATCCTAAGGCATGCATGCAAGGAATGTGAGCCAGTGAAACTGCTTTCTGAGAACCACCTGTCCCTGAGTGGGCTCTGCATGGTTGTGCCAGCATCTTGTTTCTCCATACTGTTCTGTGCTTCCAGCCCTGGGCTGTGAGGCCAATGGCTAAAGACATAAGGCACAGTACAAGGTATACAATGACATGATCGCTGAGCATGGTGCCCCTGTGTCCAGCATGGATGGCAAAGCTGCTCTCTGCTGCTCCTTCCCATCTCTGTCATCTCTCTCTGAATGTTAAGCCTGTGGCTGTGGCATGATTGACTGGATTACTTAAGGTTAGACACCCAGATGCCATTCTCTCTGGGTCTAAAGTGAGGCTCCATTCACTAGATCCCAGTGCTCAGGCACCTTTGGAATCAGCCCTGGGGTCATGAATGACAGAGGGCCATCACCAAGTACAGAGCCCATTTTGGCTGACCTAGCACCTGACGCTGGGGGTCCAGATCAGGATGTACGTCACTGCTTTGGGAATTAGTCAGGGCAAGGGATGTTGACCTGCACAACTGGAAGCTCCACATTTAATGGCCTGGCCAGGATGAAGGAAGAAGGACAGGACTCTCTGCTGAGAGCCTCTGTGTGGGTGGCAGACCTTCTTCCACAGGATACAATTTGGTTTTCCTAACAACCAAGAGAAACGACGTCACAATGTGAATGTGGTGCTGAGGCTCTGAGGGAGGAATCTGTCCCCAATACCACAGTAAGGAAGTAGCAGAGAAGGCCAAGGTCACCCACAGGGGTCCTGTTCATCTTAAGGTCATCCCAGCATCTACCTAGAAGGATGAGCATGAACTCCCAAGAGAGGGCTGCCTAAAATAAGCAGATACCATCACCAGGTGTCACTAGAGAGACACTCAGTAGGAGCTTTGCAGCACCACATAGGGCCAATCCTAGAGCCAGCACACCCAGCTAGCAGCCAGCAGGGGGCCCAGAGGAGAGACAAAAAAAAAAGGGGGGGGGAGAGGAAGTGGGTGCAGGCAAGGAAAGGATCAACAGGAAATGCCCTGGGAACATGCCCTAGAGCAGGCAGAGGCCTGGCCACCCCCACAGTTCTCTAGTCTCAGTTCTCCCTGAGATGCTGAAAACCTGTTTGCCTCTACAGGACAAAATGGCACCCCCCTCTGCCTAAGAGCCCTTTTTCTTGTCGCACTGGAGCACCTCAGCTTGCTGAGGAGACAAAGGCACAGTCTCAGAAGCTCTAGGAACATCTGTCTGAAAACTCTTGAGCTGGGGAACACAGCAGGGGCATAGCCGAAGGCAAGCCTCTAAGATGGATAAAGACAGATGGGCAGTAGCTGTCTCCACACTCAAGTCCCCAGCACCCATGAGCCTGGGAATTCCATGGAGGGCAAAGGCCTGGGGGTGGGGGTGGGGGCGTAGGGAAAGTCAGATTTGACCTGCTGTGTCTTGGCCTGGATCTCCCTCGGTCTGCCATACAGCCATCTCCTTTCCCTCAGAGCTGGTCTCCCTTATCATTGACAGAAACAATGGCGTCTGCTCAGTCATCCTGGTAGGACTATAGGGAGAACTGGGAAGGAGGGGTCTGCTGAAAGGACGCTAGGAGTGCCTGAGGCTGCACTCTCAAAGTGGCCACAAGCCTGAGAGATCTCTTGCTTTGCTTTGTTGACTGGCACTCTGGTTCACAGAGGTTTGGGACCATGTCAAAGGCCCTAAGACTCAACTGAGAACTAGGCCCAACTCACTTGCTCTGTGTGCTCAGGCTTCTCAGCCACTTACAGCCTGGGTGGGATTAGCAAGTGTGGGAAGTTGCCTGCCTGGGAAGAGAAAGCACCGCCCTGGGCCCTGAGGAATGTGCCTAGTCACTGGAAGCCAGGGGAAAGCCTTGACAAGTCACTCAGGCAAAGGAGACAGGATGGAACCAGGGGGAGAGATGAGTATGAGAGTGTGTTCTCCATTTGCAGAGTGGCAGAGAACCAGCTGGGAGAGTGCCAGGAAGAGGGCGGGGCCTGGTTGCTGCCCAGGCACCATCTAGCTCACAGAGATCTTGAGCAGAGAGCCTCACCTCTCTGGGCCTCAGGTACACAATGACAAATGACATGTCTCCTTGAGCCTGGAGGCTGATGGGCTCCAGCTGCGCCCTTTCTTCCTACCTCAAATCTATCCTAAGAAAACCAGCCCCGATGATCTTTTACAAATGTCACACTTTCCTACAGTCTCAGGGGAGGCTCTGCTTGTGCCTGCTTGGTTCCGCTCCTCCCCATGTGAATAAGCAGGATGGGGATGGGTGGAGAGATTCCCG
The DNA here is from genome assembly GCF_900095145.1 of Mus pahari. Lineage (NCBI taxonomy): Eukaryota > Metazoa > Chordata > Mammalia > Rodentia > Muridae > Mus > Mus pahari. The sequence continues at coordinate 102,186,243 of NC_034590.1, forward strand.
ATTCCCGTGAGGCTAGGCATGAGCATGGTCCTGACCCACCTGACACCATATCAGTTAGCAACTGCTTCAGCTGGCAGACTTTCCCCAGGGTATAGTCCACAGTTGGCCTTCATGCAACTGCAGGATGCCTGCCTGCCGTGAACAATACCCACGTGGAAGTTGGCAGCATGTGTGAGCTGAGCATGCCCTCCTCAGAACTCGGAGTGATGCCATCTCTGGTCTTTGGGGTACAGTGGGAAGTGTGGCTTTCATTCCTTTAGCTGATGCCTATCAAATGTGTGTAGGTCTTAGGAGCTGTGCCATGCACTCCTCTAGAAGGCAAGTACACTCATTTCCATTTTGTAGATAGGAAAACCGAGGCCTAGATTAATAATATGTTCAGAATCCTGCAGCTAAAGAATGGCAGAGTTAGGCAGGAGCCCTTGCTCTCTCAGTCCCAGGCTAGCTCCTTTCTCCATGCCCTCAGATCTCCAGTAATCTACTAAGATATTTATAGCATCAGCAGTTAAAAGTTATAGCAAGATGATTGGGCGACAGGCACAGAAGACATAATTGTCTACCAGACAACTTTTCTCCCTAATGGAACCATAATATTTTATTCTCAGTAATATAATTTAAGTATTGGTTAATTGCACCATACTGTAGGCTCTGCTTTACTCTCAGGGTAAGTGCTAAGAAGACACAGGTCTTTTCCCACAAGGAAGGACTTTTTATCAGTTGGAGGAGGCCAACGATGAAGACCCCTTAGTGAGTGGACAGCCTAGGTCCCTAGGGCACCTGAGAAGGTGGGCATCTGCCATCCTGAGTTCTGCCCAGGCCTGAGCCTTCAGAGACTCCGGGGACTCTCTATGCAGAGGAAGGCAATGAGGCATCATGGGACTGTGATGACAATGGTGACAACAGCAACTCCTGCCCACTGACCAGATGTGGTAGGTGATTTGCACCCTTTGGCTCCTGTGGTCTTCATACCAACCCCATGAAGTGAGTTATTATTGTCCTCACTTTGAGGAAAGGAAATAACAAAACAGTCATGCACAGTTACCCATGCCCACAGTATCAGAAGGACCAGAGGCTCAAGGCCAGCCTTGACTACATAGTGAATTCAAGGCCACCTTGAGCTACAGGACAGGTCATGGACTCTCATCTAAAAACAAAAGCAAACCCAAACAAACAAGGGTGCCAAGTGCGTACCTGCCTAGAGGGATGAGGTTCACATCCCAGCCTTGGCTCACTGGGCTCCTGCCCTCTGCTTCCTTGTGATGCTCAAGCAAGCCATGCCAGGAGGGAAACCACTGCTTTTGTAGGCAGACTATTTGCAGACTATTTCCCAGGGCATCCATGCATCAAGCACACCCCCCTCTGCCCAGCCCTTGAAGAGATGAGGCTCATCTGACAGGAAAGCATAATGAATGAGTAGATTTCTGCTTGCTGGACTCTCTTGCCTTTACTAATGGCTGTGAAAGTAAAGTTCTTCAGTGTAGAGTGCAGGGAAACAATGGGCACTGGAGATGCCAAGGGACTCTGTATGGCTCGTCTGTACCAGACCCCAAGGGTCTATTCCTTCAGAGACCAGTTTCTGTGTCAACCAGCTAAAGCAGCAAAAGGGAGGCTGATGACAGAAGAGATCAGTTGCACTCCAGCATGGAGGCAGAGCCAAATCCCTTGTAGTTACTGACAGGCAACTTGTTTCTTACTTGTCACGCTGTGCCCTTTCTGGTGGGTACCAGGGACAGTGTATGAACAGGGGCACTCTGGAATTAATGGCCAGGATGGAAAGGCAACTCTAGAGCTGAAGAATTGCTCCTTCCAACCCTGATGCTGCCTGGTGGTGCAAGATCTCAGTCCTCTGTGTTATGCAGATGTGACCAGCTCTGGGGATGGGGGTAGCACCAAGCAGTCAAGTCCCTGAGTTTGTGAGGCACCCACTTAAGAAAAGGGTAAGAAGCCCTATGTGATATTACTTGCCCTAGCCACATCTGGCCTGAGGAGCCCAGCGGGGTAAGTTCACACAAGGCCGCCGGCAGGCAGGGATAGCAGAGTAACCATACTGTGCCAACACTTGAGGCTAACGTGGACCACCGTTTCTAAAGCAGCACCTGGGCTATGGAGTCACAAGTGAGCTTCCGGGATTGTTTAATATCAGCTGATAAGAACAAAGCCTGGAGTTCCAGTGTCCAGAACTACCTCCCCAGGTCCAGTCTAGAAACAATTTGTATGTTCACACCACACTGGATACTTCTGTCATATTCAGGTGACATGGCTAGATTCTGGACACAGTTACCATATCTCTCCACTCAAACCCCAGGGCTACTCCCACAAAGATACCTTATCACACCACACAGATGGCTAGAAGGCCTAGTGAGCCTATGTACATTCAGGGCTGGCACCAAGACCCATTGGCCTGGAAGCAACAGCCTGCTTGGATGACTGTCAGAAAACCCCAAGCTCCTGAAACTGACATGCTATCACCTCATTTCCTCAAGCCAACCAGACACTGCTGAGGAAGAGAAAGAGCTACATTGTTGGGATCCTAGAAGACATCTTGCAAGCGGGTTTTGCTACTCCCAAAGATGAGTGATCAGCATCCGGGTGACCACTTGCTCGTAGGAAGGGGTGGATCAGGCAGGAGCCTCCTGGTTCTGGAGGGAGTTCAACTAGCATGAGTGGACATTCAGCTCCTCTTCTCTGCTGGGTACTGTGTCCAGCCACGGTTAGCTGTCGCCAGCCTCTGGAGGTTCCTCATGCCACCTTTTATGGAAAGGCCTTTTCTGTTTTTGTGCCTACCACCTCTATTGTATGGTTCTTGTCTTCACAACGCTGTCTGACATGATTGTCTGGTTTGTTTATTGTCTATCCATACCAGACAGAAGTTTCCAGAGATCAGGGCCCTCAGCCATCTAGTTCAACACTGGATCCTGCACCTGTATGATCTGCATCAAACAGATCTACCCCCACCCCCCCCACACCCCACCCCCATGAATCCAATAAGAGGATTCACTGTCCAGCATAGTAGTTTGCCAGAAAGAAACAAATTAAATGAGTGACGGAGAACTGGAGTAGGTCCCTCCTAAGTACAGAGGAATCCAAGATGGTTCCTAGATCCTGCAGGTCCCCAAGATCCTGGGAGGCAGACACGCAATGTGAGTGCAACTGGGGCCAACTTGTAAAAAACAAGTCTAGCTGTGTGAGGCAGCGTGGAGAGCAGGCACCATGGACCCACAAGCCCTGAATGCCTGTGGGCCAATGGTCTCAGGGTCTCTGAAGTGGAAAGGACAGAGGTGTTCCCAGGCAGCACAGTTATGAAGAGGAACTAGCTCAGACAGAGTGAAACACTACAGACTGCAAAACAGTCATGGTGGCAGCAGACATTGCTTTTGCTTGTGCAGAGCCCTGGTGTAGACACGACAGTAGAAACTACTCTATTTCTTGAATGAGCTGCAAACATCTGGTGAAGCCTTTCTCAACACAGCCCTTCTAAATGGATAATGGAGTTTTTTAAAATACACATGATATGTGGCCTGTTCTGAAGGAGCTGTATAGTTTGGTGTTAAAGAAGAAAGAGAATGGCTGTAAACAAGGGTATGACAGCATCAGTGAGTTCAGTTAACTCTTTCTTTCTGCACAGTGTTGGGGGGGAATATATATATATATATATATATATATATATATATATATATATACATATACACACACATACACACATACATGTATGTATGGTATATATGTATATCACATCACTGTACCTTTGGGGCTGGAGAAATGGTGGCTCAGCGGTTAAGCACACTGCTTTTGCAGAGAGAAGACCAATTTGGGCCCCAGCACTCGCACACTGTAGAGGCATACAACCACTTTGAACTCCAGCTCCAGAGGCTCTGACCCCCCCCCCCCTTCTGGCTTCCATAGACACCTGCACACATGTGGCACACACTTTCTCGTGCACATGTACACAGCACTAAGAATTACTAAATATTTGAAAATACACTTTCAAAAAATAAAACAAAAACCTGTGCCTTAACTGTAGAGTGAGATGTGGGCACTAAGCACCGTACTCTGTCCAACTGGCTGTCCTTTCATCGTTCCTCCTTGAGGAATAAACTATGTCTCATCATTGCTCCATGCATAGGCAGACGACTTAAAATCAGATCTCCAATCTGTGGGATCAAAGGCCTCCTGGAACTAAAGTGGTTACCTAGAGTCTCCATTCAGTATTACAGTTGTTTAGAAAAAGTGTTGGGGGGGGGGGCACGCAAGCCACTCTTGTGGCTTTAGAGAAATTTTACATCCTATGCTTTGGACTTCACTATGTCCTTTTAAAATCTTTTGAAATTTAAGCTTCTTACATGTGTATGTACCTAAGAACAACAATAAATAACAAATCAAGAAACTACTATTTCTTTTTTCTCTTGAGACAGGGTCTCATTATACTGGCGAGGCTTGAACTCCTCAGCCTTGTGAGGTATGGAACTATATGCACGCACCAGCATATTCAGGTTGAACATCGCTCAAGCCGACGTGCCAGAAGTGATAGCGTCTACAATGAATGGGCCACTTGTTGTGACCTGTGTCTCACAGCAGAGGAAGCAGAGGCTCAGAGAAGTTCACTGTCTTGCTAAAGCCCCACAGCCGCAAACGCACCAGCTCTACCTGTCCAATGACCTTGCTCCGAGCCTGTTCTCAGCCTCCAGGCAGCACAGGTTCTGTCCAGCCTGCCCTTTTCCTCCTTGACCTCCGAAAGCAGCTATGATGGTATGTAGGTCAGGCTAACCACAATGTTAAGACTGCAGAACCAAGTGGGCATTCTGGCAGACTCCAGGTCATACTAGGTGATGTCCTTTTTAGTGGAAACCAGCTCTGTGCCCAGCCTCACCAAGCAGACAGGCCTGTTCAAGGAAAGGATGGCCAGGGGGCCTGGGGTGGGTGTGGTTGTGCTCTCTGCTAGACATCAAGCTGAAGAAAACACTGTCTGTGATAAGGATTAGGGATGCTATTGCCCAATATTCTGCACACTGCACCACCAAGTGGCTGCAGGTCACCTCAGCAGGGGTCCCAGGCCATGTGCTACCTCCTGCACACTGCCTGCCATGTGTCCATCCATACTAACTGGTGCATTCCTGAGAATGGGGAGGTACCTTGGCAAACTACCTGTGTGTCCCACAACCTGGGAAGGAGGTACCATACTGTGACAAAGGGCTTCACTCCTCAGTGCCACACACACTCCCCTATTCTGCCTATTAGGCCTTCTCCAGCCACCGGATCCTCAACCCCTACAGTCCTCAATGGCTGTGCTACCCAGGCTCAGCAGAGATTCTCAGCCACATGTCCTGAGTTCAAACTCTACACCAGCTAGGACTAGCAGCTGGCTTCTAGTAAACCATTTCATCTGGTTTCTGTATTTTCATCTTTGGCAGTAACCTGCTAAGCCAACAACAATATCTGCATTAGAGTTAACATGGAGATTAGCAGGCCAGTTTGCATATGGTATTCAGAGCTCCACAGGAGTGCTTCTGTGGGGTTTACAATTCCATTGTTACCATACTGTCCTTTCTCAGAGAACCCTAGAATGATTTTGGTACCTTCTTGAACATGTGCTTCATCTCTCAGCTAACTACTTATGTACCTCTTTCCCAAGAAGGAAGAGAAGTTAGGGTACACCCCAGTCCCAGTGTCTGTTACCCAATGGAAGCTTAAAGATGCATGGAACAGTCTGGCCTTAAAAGCTAACTCCCTTTGAAAAACTGCAATTCCTGTTGCTCTCATCTTCAGATTCTGAGCGGATTACCACCCCACTCCCCTTGCACAGCTGTCCCAAAGGGGCAGGGAAGGAACTGGAGAGGGGGATGCTACTCAAGCCCAGTTCCACATGTCTTCATCATTCACCAGCTCAAAGCAAGCCTGAGTCTACATGAGAACTTTCCAACTTTATTCCTGGGTCCCTAACAGCATTCCGGGCCCTGAACAGTCCTTCTGTCTCTCTGCTGGCTGCTGGCTGCAGTTTCAACCTGGGACGGGCCTCTGTTCACTGAGCTTGAGGTGGGGCATAGGATAAAACCGCAGCCACATGAGGCTTTTAAATGTCGGATCCAACCATCCCCGCCCTTATTTTTATAAAGCTGCCATAAAACCACCTTTCAGGGCCAAGTTATTTTTCCCACAAATTAATGTCCTCTAGCAACTTCCGAGCTAGTTGTCCACCTTCATCAGAGAATACATCAGGCCTGCGGGGAGACTCCTAGGACCCCAGCCTGGGAGTATTTTAGAGAGCTCTGTCTGACTGATGAGAATCCTAGTGCTGCCCTGGCAGGCTGGGTTTCGTTTCACCATATTGAGTGGCACAGCCCCACCAAAATTCTTCGAGGGACAGGAGGAAGGGAGCGAAAGCAGAGGAAATGAACACTCCCTGTTCTGGCCCACACTTTCTCAAGCATGGCAAAGACTCAAAGGCAGCCTGGAAAGAGAACTAGAGTGGATGAGCAGCCCAGCCAATACTTGGAGCCAGTGTGGGAACATGGGTACTTCTGTGCAGCAAGAGGCAGTGCAGCAATTCATCCCAAGGCAGGGTGCCCAGGTGCCCCTTTTCCATAGCTCCTGATCCAGCAGCAGTCTTATTTGCCACTCTGGGAGTACAGGAATGGCCTTGTGAAAGCCAGCTTAGGGTAAGGCACAGCTGGAGGCGACCATAGGGTGGGCCACCTTACATCACTGACATATTTCTGACTACCAAGATAATTGACCTGGGTTCTTTCAAAGACCAGCTTTTGGTGAGAAGTTGCCTCATAATCTTTCTAAACAAGGAAACTGAGGCACCGGGCTAGTATCTAGCTCAGGGGCTCCTTAGTAGATACTAAAGCTCTGCAGGCTGCGGGCTCCTGTTGGAATGAATGCCCCATCTTTGCCAGGACTCAGTCTTGTTGTAGTAGCAAGAAAGCTACAGGTGTCAAATATAGCAAGAGGTACTGTGGTGTATAAATAAAACCTCATTACATATCAGACTCTTCATCTGGAGAGTCTGTGAAGGCTGTCACCATACCTCAAAGATAAGATTTTTAAGTCCCTCTTCTCAAAGCATTGGAAGGAGGTGTGCTGGGGCCAGTACAGAGCCCAAAACACTAAGCTTCATTCACTTTGAGTGTTCCTGGGTGTCTGCTCTGGGATGAGGCAGTCCCTGTGGTTACCCCCTGCACTGTCAGGTCTCTCTAGGCTTCCAGGATAGGACGACTGGGAAGGTGTGGGTGGGGACAGATGGAGCCCTTCACTTCTCCTACTCTACCTACTCTCTCAGGTGCCTGCCCCTTCTGGAGGCTGCTGGACTTCATAAAGACTACCTTCAGTGTTCCACTCTGTCACTGCTTCAAACTTAAACTTCAAATTTCAGTAAGAATCCACTTTTAGCCCCTCTTTACCCTAAAGGATGACGAGTGTCACTCAGAATGTCTAGACAGCTCTAACACTGGTATAACAAGCAGAGCCTAGAATATGCAGCCTGGATGATTGCCTGTGAGTTCCCAAGCTGCCATCCCAGGCTATCCCTGAGCTTGGCTACTTGGATGTCATCATCCTGGGAGCCTGCTGTGTCCCCACTCACCCAGGGAAGCTCTGGCACCCTGACCCTTGCCATGTGATTGGGAATGTAACACGTGCAAGCTTGCAGAAACTCCTGGCCTTGTGACTATGGCAGTGATTAAACTCTAGTCACTGTGTAAAACAACAAGGAGCTCTTTTAAGGGCAACACTATGCAACTACCTGTGTTGCCTATGCCTAGGATTGGTGTGATGGTTTGAATAGGTTTGGCCCAGGGAGTGGCACTATTAGGCCGTGTGGCCTTGTTGGAGGATGTGTGTCACTGTGGGGGTGGGCTTTGAGGCTCCTATGTCAGGATCTACCCACTATGGAATGAGACCCTCCTTCTGGGTGCCTTCAGATCAAGATGTAGAACTCTTATCTCCTTCTCCAGCACCATGTCTGCCTCCAGGCTGCCATGCTTCCTGCTATGATGATAATGAACTAAACCTCTGAAACTGTTAAGCCAATCCCAATTAAATACTTTGCTTTTTAATAGTTGCCTTGGTCATGGTGTCTCTTCACAGAAATGAAAGCGTAAGTGCCATCTTGCTGCTGAGTACCAGTAATGCAGCGGCTCACTTATCTATTAAGAAACTATGCCTTTGCCTTACTTCATTAGTTTGTTCATTCATTCATCTAAAATAAGTATTCAATAAACTACTATCACTTCTGTTATAGATACAGGCCCTCCAGAGCACAAGCAATAGACAAATATTCACATCTATCACATAGCTGAGGAGCATCTCCTGACATGGCTAAGTAATCACACCACCAACACTGACCACACTAACTAACAAAGACCAAGTGAAAAATGGTCAGAGAAATGGGAAGGGATCAATGGATATTTGCAAGACTCACATCTAGACCTGTTCCCTATCCCGGTCTCTGAATGTCATGTGAATATGGCCCCCAAAGACCACGAGCCACCCACAAGCCCTGGTCTCCACCTGTCTTCTCTCCTGTCCTGCTGACCTGGGCTAGCCTGACACACTGTGGATGGCAAAGCTTCCTTCTGAAGCAGGGTCAGAAGGGTTCGGCAAGCTAATTCCTCCTGCAGCCTCATCCCCACCACACAGGGCCCTAATGGTACCCATTTGCAAAGTGTTTGCTGGAAGCCTGAGGAGAAGAGAAGCTGTCACTTTGCCATTTTTACATGCTGATCAGAGTAGCAGTGGGTGGTGCCTAAGACTCCAGTGAAAAGTTCCCAGGATGAACCATGTCCCTTCATTCCTGGGAAGAAAGGACAGTGGCAGAAGGGTGACCACATAGATGACTCAAACCATAGAGGACAGAGTTAGCTGACCAGGTAAGGCTCAAACTCAGGGATCCCCTCCCCCCAGACCTCCGTACAGGAAGAATCCATAGATGGGCCACATAGTGCCAAAACCAAACCAGAGTCATCTTCCACAGAAACCTCCCAAGTTCTTTCAAAAGTAGGGGGATCAAGTTCAAATACAGATTCTGATGTGGCAGGCCTGGGGTCGAGGCCAAATTCCAAATGTCCACCAAATGGCTGAGCAATGCTAGGCGCTAGTGGGAGAAGTGCCTTCCCACTGTGAGCTGGAAGCTTTCCATGGCCACTTGCAGGCATCTGACAAGGGTTTGCTATGATCTTAATCTGCTCTAGGATCTATACTCTTCCATAGGGCCTACCAGACTCCCCTGTTTCCCCAGATCTCCCTCCCTCCTACCCAAGGTCTCTGTAGAAACAGAGTTATCTGCTTCAAGCCTGCTGGGTGTGCAAAGACCTTTAACTCACCTCCTCCCAATCTAGGAGGCTCTGGGCCAAGTTTCCAAGATCTCTTAGGCAAGGTATTGAATACCTCAGGGCCCCAGCACACCTTCTAATAAACACCTCACAGGAATACTAAGAGGCTAAAATGAACTAATAGAAGCTGTGATGGTCTCCAGCTGCAGCCTCAGTTCCAGGTCCCCAGAGATCTGGGAAAGAATCTCATGAGACTTACACCTTACTTGCCCAAGAAACCACCTCTTCACGTTGGAAAGGGGACAACTTGAATACAAGGAACACGCTTTCTGAATGGACTCCTAGAGCTGCCCCACACCAGCAAATCAAATGCAGGCTCGTGCAGAGGCTTAGTCCCTTCCTGGAATCCTGTGACATGGCTTGGGGCTCTACCTGCTCCTCGGAGCCATGACCCACTCTTTCAACACCACATTTCTCGGGGCTCCAAAAATGATCCCATCATGTTCAAGAATATTTGTCTGGTCTTGCCAGGCTCCTCTAACGTACTGAGTGCTCAACATCCCAGGAGGACAGATCTAACACTGCCCAAAAAAGGCTGAGAGCTAGTGAGAGCTCAGTGGGGGGGAAGGCATCTGGTGCCAAACCTGGGGAGGAAAGAAGTGACGCCCACAGCACCTGACTTTAGCAGAAGAATGTCAGGCAAATGGAGGCTAGAGGAAGAGAGCTAGCCTCTCTTGACTGCTTCCTCTGCTGGTACAGTCACCCAAACACATGTGACCCCTACCAGGGCAGTCTGCTCCTTTCTCAGCAGCTGCTTCAGCATGCTATTCTTCCAGAGTATTCATCTTCTTCCCCTCTCTTCAGGCCTGGCCAGCTGTGGAACGTTCAGTCTGCTGGCTGCTAAGCCTCCAGAAGGGCTGTAGGGAGCAGCTTCCTGCAGTTGCTTCTCTGAGATATTGGTTCTTCTAAATCCTAGTTACACATACTTTCAGTGACTACCTTGAACCCAATGGATGGTTTGTCCTGACCAGGCTCTGGCTGATCCAAGAGGCATGCCACACTCCCATGCCACACTCTGGCAAGGGACAGCTGCCTCCCCACCTGCTCCATGAAAGGCAGACGCATGATGTGGCCTTTGTACAGTGTCAGGCCAGGACTGGGGGCTCGATGACCTTTAGAGATATGCACTGATGTGAGTTCATCACTTACAAAAGAAGTCTTGAGTTGTACTATATTGTAGGACCAAGCATTTTGTTGTTGTTGTTGTTTTGTTTTGTTTTCTAAAAGAAATTAAAAACAAAAAACAAAAAAAAACCACCCTTCCCCGCACCCAAAAGGACTACCTAAGAGTTCTAGTTTAACTTTCAAAGGTGACACTGTCAATCTTGTGGTCAGAAGGAGCAATTAACCAAGTCAGCTCAAGTCCTGTGGGGAAGGAAGTACAGCAGAGCTCAAGCTCATATGTGGCACTGGTTTTCTTCAGTTCTCTACCAAAGCTGGAAACTGCACAAAAGAGACCTAATCCAGATGGCTGAAACCACAGAATTTTCTAGATGAATACCCCATCAACAGGGAGAGGCTGCTGATGCAGTGCTGAGGGTGGCAGAGGGACACATCCTGGAAGGTATGACACCTAAGCCTCGGAGTAGGGGCCCCCAGAGAACAGCAGCCATCTGGTCTTGGGAATGGCATGGCCATGCTCAGCCTGGGCCAGACTTAGCCATCATAATCACATCCATTCAAGGATGCCTCTCTGTTTCCTTTGCTGGTTCTTGCTAAGGCTTTCCTAGCCAGTCGGTACCATGCTACTAAGGGCCTGGTGATCCTTTAGGGAAGGCATTATTCTGATGTCCTTTGAGGGATCAGGAACTAGATGAGAAAGGGCAAACTCCTTCCTGCATCCTTCTAGTGTCTTCTTCCCTGAATGCTGAAGTCCACTGAGGCTTACTTAGACTTATGTGAAGACTTGGATGAGACACCACGACCTTCCCCCTCCCTTTTGTTCAGGAAAATGCTGCCCCAGCTGTTGTAAATTGACCAGATACGGCACAGCTGAGATGAGATCCAGCATGACAAACATTCAAAACCATGGAAGAATCTTCCTGTGGCCCTTTGCCAGTCCAGGCCTCCTCTAGCCCTGAGCTTGGAGCTCGGGATAGGGAACCCAGCTCTAATAGGCAAAGGCAAACACACATTAGCAGAGGTACAGAGGCTCCAGACGGAAAAGGCAGCCTGGCTGATAAACCACTGGCACACAGTGACTGGAGCAAGGTGGTTCTATGGCCACTCGGTGCACCACCAGGCTTCATCTGTACTAAGAAACGAGCAAGAAGGAACATGTGGGCTGGGGAGACGACCCAGAGAGGGTAGGAATACTTGCTGTGCAAGCATGAGGACCTAACACAATCTGTGTAATAGATAAATGCAGTGTGAGTTTCTGCACTCACTATGCTTTTGCAAGAAGCATTCTGAAGAATAAGAAGCCCAATGTTGTGTATGTATGTAGCCATGCAAAGCACATGTGCATGTGTGTGGGGACAGGAGACTCTCTAAGGGCTCACAGGCCAGACAGCCTGGCATACACAGTGGAAAAACAACAGAGACCTGGTTTCAAACAAGGTGAAGGTTGTCTTCTGACCTCTGTATGTATGCTATTGCATGTGCATACCTGCATTCACATATACTGTACACACACAACAAAAAAAACAGACAAAGTAAGCATATAAATAAGATCAAAGGAACTTACAATCAGCAAGCTTTAAATAGACTATTCAAGCAGAAATGATGATGTTGGAGAGCTAGGGTGATTGACTCTACCCAGTGCAGTCTACACTGAGAAGCTGGAGGCCAATAGCAATCGTTGCACTTTGGTGGGCTACTGGAGCCTTAACACAAATGGGCATGCCACTGCCTGACCTGCTTTAGTCGGCAGCCAAGCTTGCCAACAGCACCTTGACTACCCTCCTCGATTTCCCCAGGCCTCTCAGCCATACTGCTCATCATTGTCCAGAGAAATTTCCAGGGCTTCTACTGCTCCAGGGGTTCAAACCTTTGAATACTTCCACCCTGTGTGAAGAATAAAAGTCACATGTCCTGTATGTATGTTGATGTGCACACACATGTGTGAGCATGTGTGTGGAGGCCAGAGATCAACCTTGGGAATGGTTTCTCAAGAGCCATCTACTGTGGGGGCTGGGGTAGACAGGTTCTCTCTACATAGCCCTGGCTGTCCCAGAACTCACTAAGTAGATCAGGTTGGCCTTGAACACAGAGGTCTGCCTGTACCACTGCACCCAGCTAATCTACTTTGTTTTTTGAGACTGGTTCTCTCAGGGATCTGAGGCTCATCAATTCAGCCAGGATGACTGACCAGTGGGACCAAGGATCTGCCTTTCCCTACCTCCCTAGTGCTACCTTACCCCCTAGACAGGGATACTAAGATACAGAAAGGTGACATAAATTACTCACAATGAAGACCTAGCTGCCCCAGATAAAGAGCTCCAGCATGAAGCAGGTCCTGTCTCCCTCCAGCCTCTGTTGCCTCATTGATTCAGCTCATACACTCTATTACTTCTTCAACAACCTAGGAATAACATGGGGATTTCTCTAGACTAGTGGGACTCGACTTTCCTAATGCTGAGACCCTTTAATACAGTTCCTCATTTGTGGTGACTCCCAACTGTAAAATTATGTTCATTGCTACTTCGTAACTGTAATTTTGCTACTGTTAATGAATGGTAATGCAACCCCTGTGAAAGGGTTGTTCTACACAATGCACCCCCCCCACAAGGGGTCACTACCCACAGGTTGAGAACTACTACTCTAGAGCCTCTGCCCCCTCCTCCTTCTTGGAGGTGAACTAGTCATGCACTAGTAATAATGGCCCACAGGCCTTTCCTATAGTGGCCTCCTCTGGCCAGCCCGGAGCTGCCCTGGGGAATGCTCAGACCTCAGCAGGAAAGGCTGTTTTCCTTCTGCCTAGAGGCTGTGGGCCCTGGAAGACAGCGATTCTAAGATTATGCCCACCACACGCAGGTCTGGCAAGTCAAAGGTGCTCCCAGTTTGATCAGGAAGCTCCAGGGGCTCTCATCTAGGGAACTGTCCTAGGGAGGAAGAGGCACTCACTCCCGAGGGTCCTGGAGTCCCCAGAGCACCACTGCCTTTCAAGTGAGGCATGGAAAATCACCAAGTGGCATGTGAATGCCTCCCTGGCATGCTCCCAGGGGAACTCCTATTTTTTTCTCTTCCCCAGGAGATCAAACCTATTATGTCAACATTGGGCCATGATCTGAGTGACCTTCAGAAGATCGCTTATTATATAACCTGGGGACAAGAAGGGAACCAGGTGTCTGTGGAGGGTTTTCCTGAAGCATAGATTTCCCCCACCAAGGTTCTATAGTACCATGGACACATCTTTCTCTAAGGAAAAAGAGAGGCCATGTCCCAAGCACTCCAACCCCAGCCTGCTGCGCAGCTGGAGGTCTTGGCCTACCAACATCACAAGCCTAGCAGGCTGACCAGCGTTGTAGGGGAGCTATGTCAGGAAAGCTGACCCCCTGAGTACAGGAGAAAAGCTGCAGGCTCTTCTGCTGCAGCCGCTTCTTTTTGCAATTGCTTTTTCTTAAAATGTGCATGTACTCATGTGTATAGGGATACACACGTGCCAGAGAAAGGCACCGAGTGTCCTCTGTCACTTTCCATCCCATCTTTATTTTTATGTTCTTTTGGTTGATTTATTTATGAGTATGAGTGTTTTGCTCATATGTATGTCTGTGCATCATCACATACATGCACGGTGCCCAGGGAGGTCAGAAGAGGGCACTGAAGCCCCCAGAGCTTGAGATACAGACAATTTTGAGTTACTATGTGTGTGCCTGAAATCAAACTCAGGACTCCTCTGTAAGAACAAGTTTTCTTAACCAATGGGTTATCTCCCCAGGCCTCTACCTCATATTTTTTTCAGATTGACTAGCACAGTCCAGTGTGCACAGGACCACACTCAGCTCCTCCCAAGGGTGCTGGGCTCTGCACGGCATGCACCTTAACCACTATGAAATTTCCACAGCCTTTCTTTTCTATGAAGCCGTGTTCAATTGAAAACTACGTGCTAGGTCCATAGTGCATGGCTTCTTTCTATTCTCCAGAGAAAAGCAAGAGCAATTCCACTTTACAGACATAGAGGAGCCAGCTGTGTGACTAAGGGTGCACAGATCAGATCAGAAATGGCAGGATAGGGATAGGGCCCTGACTTACCTGACTTCAAAGCTCACATCACATCTTACAAGGATCAGTCACTGACAAAGGCCAAGTGATAGGAGAGGGACTCACCGGGGCCCAAGCCTTCCTGGGGTTTCCAACTCAGTATATGGCTTTGGCCAAGTCTCCGACTGCCCCTACATGCTAACAGCCATATCCTCCAATGAGGGGCAAACTAGCACAGGAGAAGCAGATGGTACTGAATGGGTAGCAGAGGCTGTCAAGCTGGCCTCTTCTGAGTTCACCTAAACAGATGCCATGATTGGTTAGCAATGGCTGTTAAAGGCATGGACAATAGCATGTTAGGTTACTATGCCCAGAGCTGCCACAGCTCAGCATCCACAAACCCCAAGAACACAGGTTCTCTGTTGGGGTCCAGACCTTATGAACCATCCATCCCATGTACTGATGGGTTTTGTCTTCATTTTCATCCACTTCTTTTGACCAATACAATCCAGAGCTTCACACCAGCCAGCACTCTATGTGGTAGATGCTCCATCTCTAAATTCATCTCCCTATCAATATGAGGTGCCTCCCACCTCATCAACAAGGCCAACGAGGGGCCAAGGCATAGGCAAAGTAATGGGCGAGGCACTGGACACTGACAGAGTAGACAAGAGAAGACCACAAAGGCCTTCAGTCAGGGATCTGGCCAAGAAAATGGAAGGCTGACCCACAACGGCCAAGTCCAGCAGCATGAAGAGCCACTCTACAAGCCAACTAGAAGGGCCACTGTCCCCTGTTAAAGGCAGCTCCACTGGTACACAGAGCAAAGAGAAAAAAGGCTGGTTAGGAGTTTCATCCAAGGGTGATTCTGCCCAGCAAAGAGCCAGGAGTTATCACTGAGCATCTGTTATAACCCCTGCTGACTGCAAGAGCAGCCCACCAACCAGCAGAGCCCTATGGCTCTGCTCCACCAGGCTCTCTAAACTCATGGGCAGGACCCCAGCTCAGTGCTCTCCTACCATATGCCAGCATGCTTATTTCTACCTCCTGCTCTTTCCTGCCCCATAGCATCCCAGCCAGCTTTCATGAGTTTCTCAAACATCTGCTAACACAACAGTTGCTGCCTGTTCTGGGGCCTCCTTGGGGAGCTTGAGGGTACAGTGTGTGGGCAACTGTAATCAATCAAACCTCTGTTTCAGCATCCTGAGCCCTCCCTATGAATGTCTTGCCTCTATTTGAAGCTCTGTTGAAAAATACAATTTGTTTTCTCTTTCAAACTGACCAGCCTGGTGTTAAAAACACAGCACCCAGGGGCATGGCATTCATGAGTAATCTTGTTGCTTTTCTGAAGTCTTTGCTCACACACATGATCCATGTCTGAATGGTACTGCATAACTTGGGACTTTCTGAGAGACAAGCAATGCTTGGTGGTCAGGCTAGGTCTCAAATCAAACAGTTACTATCAATGTCAGGGAAAGTTGGGCTGCTAAACAGCTTTCAATGCTCAGACCAGCCCTGTCCTCAGTGCCGTCCACTGGCCTGGTGCCAGCAGGAGGCTGTGGCTTTACAGAACACCACAGACAATAAGGACCTCAGAAGACCACTTGAGGAGGAAAGCACAGGAGGACCAGACCAGACCCAGGCAGGACTGGTTCTTACAGACTCCCATGTGCCACAGCTCACATCACAGAGCATAGGCCATAACTAAAAATACAGGGAAGGTGTTGTTTCCCTTCCAGGATCTCCTTACTACAATCAACATTTTTCACTCAGGGTTAAGACAGCTGTGTCAACTGCAGCCTCACAGGGCACCCTGGCCACAATCTTAAAACTAGGATTTTTAAGACAATATGACCTAAGACAATCGGGAAGCAACTTTTTACTGCAATGTCACCTTCACTGTTGAGAGGGACAAGGGCCGCCACTGCTGGCTAAGACAGCTGTGCCTCAGAGATATGGCAGGCGATGGGGTAGCTGTGGTCTCTGGGGATATTTCAGCCCTGGTTTCAAGGATGCTGGACATGGGGAGGGGATCCTCATATATGGCTAACTCCCTGTGGAAGAAGGTAAATCCCCTTCTGGCACCATTTCACCACCTATGGCTCTCAGCATGGAGTTAAGCAAGCATGTTGGTGGCCAGAGGGCTGCCTCCTTACCATTTGTGAGAGAAGATGTTGAGGCAGGAGGATGAACAAACAAGGGGTGGTAGGGCTAAGTCAGAAAGGGGCACTAGGACAGAAGGAAGCAAGAAAAGCAGCATCTACAATAGCAATAGACTGTACCTGTAGGGACCCTCAGCATGTGTGTCTCAGACCTGCCCCTGCAGCCACTCACACCTCCTCTCTAGCCCTAGCAAGTACAATATGAACTGTGTCTGTCAGCACTTAACATTCACAAAACAGCACACCGGGTAACACGGGTGCCGTGTGCATGTGTGTATAGATAGATTTACGAATGTTCATACAAAAACTATAGATAGATATATACACAGGAATATACAGAGATACACATGCATGTATACACACTACAATGTATATTGATGAACAGTAATATGCTGGAGCTCACTGAAAAACTGCCTAGGAAGTGGGGTTACTCCCCACTTTCAGACTCAAGGAAGTATGTCTCAGTGTGTGTTCTTCAAGACGGCCTGTTTGTATTGTGCAAAATAACACAAGAGTGAAAACATCATGTCCTTTAGAACAATGATAAGGTAAACCATTTCCAACAGAGGTCACCATCTCTTCTCCCATGATATAAAGGTGCCTGCAGTGGCAGTGGGAAGCCTGAAGCTCATCCAGAAAGATGAACAGGGACTCTTGCTATCTGCCTCTTTGACTTAATGATATTTTCTATCTGCTGCTTCTGGTCTGCTACTGGCTATTTATTCTGATTTATTTTGATTTACTATTTATAATAAACTCACCCATTTAAAAGAAAAAAAACACAGCCATCAAAAGCATTCTCCAGGCCCAGGCATGGCGGTACACGCCTTTAATCCCAACACTCAGGAGGCAGAGGCAGGCGGATTTCTGAGTTCAAGGCCAGCCTGGTTGACAGAGTGAGTTCCAGGACAGCCAGGGCTACACAGAGAAACCCTGTATCAAAAAACCAAAAAAAAAAAAAAAACAAAAAAAACAAAAACAAAAACAAAAAACAAAAAACCTCCAGATTATATAGAGCACAGGCACACACGCATGCATGCACATGAACACAGTAACGGTCAGCAAACTGCCTAGGGCTCTAGCATCATAACCTCTTTTCTGGAGGCCTCACGGTTTGCCAGCATCCAGAAACATGGATATAGAAGTGACTACTTTATCCAGAAAGTGTCTGGCAGGCCTAGGCACCAGCAGAGTCTCAGTACCCTCACAGGGTGGTAATGGGTAAGACCTGATGTAACATGGACTCCTATCAGAGAGCTTGTGCCCATGGCATGTGCTCCTGCTAAACCACAGGGCGATGAAGACTAGGGCCTCACGGTCTGGACCTGAGAGTTCTTTGCCCTCTCCTGCTATCTGGCTCTCAGCTCTCATCCTAACCAGGCTCCTTTTCTACTGGCAGGTTAGAGAGCTCTGGCTCCCACCAGCTGTGTAAAGAGCAAAGGGGAGGCCCTACAAGTTTACCACCCTCAGGGTCTGTTCCTGGCCCCAGTGGGCCCCTCAAGGGAGTTGGTTTATTAGAACACCCAGCTGCTCCAAAGGTCTAACCAAAAAGGCACTTTGTACCTTTATCTAAAGTGTTCATACACCTGGTCTCAGAGGCCACATGCAAAGAGGTTCCTTCACAAGAACATGAAAGTGGAACAAATATCTGAACCAAGATCAAAGACTTATGAGAGAGTTAAAGAGGGAGCTCAAGGAAGAAAGGGCTGTACTAAGCCTATCCTACAGGTATGGAAACTCACCTACAAGTTCTTCCTCCCAGACATGCAGACATTGTACTCCTCTAGGCAGCTAAAGGTCTCCAGTGAAGCCATAGCATGTACAGAGTACCAGCCTCAACCATCCTCTGGCAAGGTGTGGGTCTCTGTACACCAGTGACATGCCCGTCTGTTGTGAACCCAGACTCAGGGCCCTACAATATCCTGGCTGAGTCCAGGACTCTTTAAAAAATGTGTATGAGTGTTTTGCTTGGATGTATATATGCGTATCACATGCATGCCTTATACTCCTAGAGGCCAGAAGAGAAATATAAGACCCCTTGAAGCTGGAGTTATAGGCAGTTCTAAGTCACCATGTGGGTGCTGGGAGCCAAACCCACATACGTCCTCTACAAGAACAGCAAATGTACTTAACCACTGAGCCATCTCTCTAGGCTCCTAACCCAGGACTGTTTACAGACACATGAAAACTGTCTCGGTGGTTTTGAGGCCCCTTGGCAAGTAAGGCCTACCTACTGAGACTGTATATTACTGCATGGAGAGCCAAAGCAGGCAGAGCCACAGAGCCCCATGGAGAGAGGGCTGGTCAGTGGTAGATGTGTGATAGGACATGGACCAGGATTCACAAATTCTATCCTCGGGGTCTAACCTCTGATGCATAGAGTGCGCATTCCCAGGGCATTCTCTCTCTTCCCTGTGTTTTGTCCCACCTACATGGTCAAGCAGCCAGCCAAGGTGGCAGGCAGAACCAGGGTGGCCTTCTCAGGCTCCAGGACACCTTTCTGGTTCTTGGAGGCCTGCCTGGAACCGATGAGGCAAGCCATACATTTGGGCACAATCCCACCACGCAATATATTTTTAAACAGTGTCTACATATCTGAGGCCAGAAAATGTCTCCAGCAATGCAGTACTGTTATTCCAGCTTGTGGCTAGTGAGATCTAATAACACATGTAAGCTGCTTTTATTACCTCTCTAGTTTGCTCACTAAGAAAACAGGCTTGGCATTAAAAGTCAACTGAGGCTATGTATGTATCACACCCAGCACTTAGGGTTCTGTGTCTCCTTCAGAAGTCACCCAAAGCTGTCCCCCTTCAACCTATTTTAGTCTATCTGGAGATAGAAACAACTTCTTGGTATCCAACATATGTGTTCAGTTACAGTCCAGTGAGTAAGCCAGAAAGATCTCCCACACAGGAAGAAGGAAGAGACTCTCATGGAGTCAAGACAGAAGTCATGGAACTTGGACATGGAAGGGGCAGAAGCTCTGTCCCAGGTTGGCCAGTGGGCACAGGGGTGGCACAAGCACATCACCAACTTGTCTCCAGTTGTCCTGGACATGGACTGGGCTCATATGTGAAAGAGGCTCAAAATTATGGGCTCTGAGACCACCTCAGATGCAGATACTTGCACCCTGTCTTCAGTGGGGGACTGACAGGCTTAGAGAATTAAAGGAACATAGGGTAACCCCACGCATGGGGATATCTTCATTGTAAGTTGAAGGCTCCACTGGAAAAGTGTGTGTGTGCATTTGTGTTTGTGTATACGCACCTGTGCATGTGCGTGCATGTGCATGCGTGTGTGCACACCTGTGTAGTAAAGAAACTGAATATTGCTTGCTTGCTGGTTATGCCTGCCTGGTACAGAACAGGCACTATGAGCCTGCCTGCCTGCCTTGGGTCTGCCCATGGTCTGAAGGCTTGATCAATTCTCCAGAGAACACTCCCTCACTAGCAAACAGATCTTCACTTCCTCAAACCAAACAATAATCAATGTTTTTATACATAACACCCAAAACTGATACTTACACCATGGCACTGAGCAAGAGGTTCTTCCAGGTAGGCACAGAGTTGGTAGTGCCATTTTTTGCCTACCAGACCCACCCATCCTAGAGTTAATGGTCACAAGGACCAATGTCACATACACCATAGGCCTTACAATCTTGGTCACATCCTATGATCTCTATGGCAGGCACCAAATGTAGCCAGCCCCCGGGCTTTGACAACTGTCCTGCTGATAGTGTCTAACTCTAAGCCCATTCTCCTTAGATCAATACCCAAGAGAAGTGCTGGACTCCAAGACAAAGAGGACAACACAGAGGAACAGGAGCACATGGGAGAGGCTCCTCCCACAACCAGTACTGACAGTTGCAGACTAATAATTTCTGAGTGGTCTAACTGTTTGACAGTTCCCACCTTCCCTAACGTCACTACCCATGGCTCTCATCTAGGGAATCAGCATAATCCGAGTGAGACTGAACACTGGTGTGTGAGTTCCAGGAGAGGAGGTACCAGCAAAGGACTAGAAGAGGATTAATTAGTGTTTGGTCACACTGGACTCCTAGCCAATGCCTGCCTCTCACCATCTGTCTGCTCTTGTTCCACTAGCAATGAGCTTAACAGGGAAAGAACATGCCTCCTTTTAAATGGAGAAAAACAGGTACTTTTAACTTAACTTAAAAGAACAGAAACAAAAACCTTGATTGTTTTTGTTTTTTTCTTTTGTTTTGGAGACTATGTTCAAACCAAGGGAACTGACTCCTAATCATGTCTGAAAGTCACTGTGCACTTAAGTGGCTGGACCAGGACCAGAATCCCAGAAACAGTGAGGTGCTTCTGGAGCCTAGCCTAGGCCATTGGGGCACTTACCTGTGCCATCTTGGCAAGGTCTAGAGAAGGTCTTTGCTCCTGCACTTCGTCTGGACGCCGCCGTTTCACACCGATCTTCTTGTCATTAAGGACACACGGCTGAGAGCGGCTGCGGGCAAGCCCACTGGAGCGTCTTGCCAGTTCTGGCGTTGAGGCAGGTGTGCTGTTGGCTGAGGGGGGACAGTATTCTGGGAAGGAAAACTGCTCATGTGAGCAAGAGAGGGACCGCTGCAGGTCCAGCCGGCCCCCTCCCACTGGGTGCAGGTCTGGGCTCCAGCTATCGCCCGCCTGTCCACAGGGGGCTGAGCCTGGTGCTCCTTGGCAGGGTTGCCCCCCAAAGCGGTGGTGCAGGCTCGACTGGTGGGAAGGTGAGGAGAGCCCATTGGCCCTGGCAGGGAGGCTGAAGCTAGAACTCCGCTGCATGGGGCTGACACCATTGGAGTAGCGCTGGACGCTGCCTCCACTGTAGCATCGTCTCTTCTCCACAGGAGTCCAGACTTTGGACCCCAAGGGCCGCCATGACGTCCGGCAACTGGACATCTCATCAGAGAAGGATAGTGATCGGCATTGGCGCTTGCTGGGAGGAGCTGAGGGGTTCCCATTGTGGTCATTTATGTTGAGGTCTTTGATTAGGCTGGTCACTGCACAGGCAGTCACTGCCTCCTGGTGCCACAGGGAGCCATTCTGACACTTTTCAGGCAAACATTCCCAGATGCTGGCGCTTGGCTGGTCAATCTGAAGAGGGCATTTTCTATCCAGGTCTCGCCATCTGTCATTTTCTGGTGCATAAATACAAAGAGAAAATAGGATCTGAGAGGCCTTCACAACAGCACTCTGTTCCTTTGTCAACAGCCTGCTTGCAATGTAGCACTTGGCACCAGAAAGGTCCTCATAAATCAGCCAGCTCAACCTTACTTTATAGATGAAAACTGAGGCCCAGAGGAGTAAGGCCCAAGATGCCGAGGTGGAAGCACAACAAGGCCAGGGATCCAGACCCATGCCTGTGGTCCTTGAAGCAGCTTCCTTCCCAGCATCTCAAATCCAGACCTGCCCCTGGAGTTCCTGATCCAGTTTTCCTCCCAACATCCCATGCTGTCTCCCATGATGGTAACGTGTCCCGAGCTCTGCGCCGGTTGGTGGCTGTGTCAGGGGAGCTATGTAAGTTAGCACTGGCAGAAGACCACGATCAACACTAAGCCTTGGCCACTTCAGATGGTCAAGGGCAAAATGGGGCTGGGGTTTGCCTTCTAGCAAAATGTTCAATAATATCAGCACTGACAACAGCTGCCAATCACAGCACTTTTTTTCATATTCATTTGATTTCTTGATGAAATTGAGCATATGTAAAGCAGGTGTAATGGGTAAGAGTAACACTCAGGTCACAGACAGCATGATGTAAGATCAGGCAACACTGTTTGAATGCATGAGTCCACGGGCTAGCCCAACTGTGGAATGCAAGATCTGAACTTGAACTTTTATTTCAGTAAAATCTTAAGAACAAATTATTGTTTTTCCACTACAGTATAGGACATTCTGGGAATGTTAGGAGACGAAAGTTCCTGTTCTCAAATTTACAACACAAAACCAAGATGAGAAGCACCTGCTGTCCAGTTAGCCCTATCTCTGCTAATCTGAATATATGTTTTAGTTGGCAAATGTGACAGCTTGAGTCAGGCGGTCAATGGACCTGAAATAAAGCTGGAAATGGCTCAAAGTAAGTTATTTAAAGGTTCCACTAACACCCACAGCAATTCAGACCACTCACTGGGCATCCTTCTTGGACCATAACACACACACAGCACACTACCCAGGGCAATACAGCTATATGGCACAGTAAAGACCCAGGCCAGTCTGACATTGACACGGCTTCAAGATACTTATTCTACAGGGAAAATGTAGATGTTTCAAAAGATTGTTCCATCCCTAGATGATGCACACTCCAGGTAACGAGAACTGTGAAACCAGCTCTATTGCACCACTCAGTTCTATTTCTTCCAGACAACGTGCTACTCTGTAGCATAAGGCCTTGACCTGTGACAAATCTCCTGCCTCAGCGTCCCAAGTCATGGAATTTGATATGAGCCACTATGACCACACCTGGTTTACAGGGGTCACTTCTCAAAGGCCACTGAGATACACTGTGCACTGAATGTCACCCAAATCATACCTAGTCCATTAGGTCAAGGGAATGAGTAACGCCACCAAAGACGGTGCCCAGGAGCCTGAGGAAGCCAAACCAAGGCTTAGTATAAAGTTTCTTTTTCCCCAGACACTCTGCTAAGTCATGAGACAGATGACCTGAGAAGCCGAAAGCCTAGGCAGAGGACACATGGAGAAACTGTCCAGGGTTATAAATGCTGAAAGTCTTAGGAGCTGGAGAGGCAGAAGAAAGGTTTACTGACATTTAGCAGGCCAGCTGGGAATGAAGAAGGAGTATAGCTGAACACCCAAAGACTCCAACTTAGAATCTTCCTGACCCTGATGACAGAGGCAGCTCTAATACCTAGTCTTCTAGGTGAATTTGATAAATTGCTTCCACATATAACCTTCACCCCTGACCCCCAATTAGCTCTTTGCAAGCTGTGTACATTTTTCAGATACGTACGAATTCAGTAACTGTGGAAAACATTCCTTCCAGTATTCTCTTCCTC
The DNA here is from genome assembly GCF_900095145.1 of Mus pahari. Classification (NCBI taxonomy): domain Eukaryota; kingdom Metazoa; phylum Chordata; class Mammalia; order Rodentia; family Muridae; genus Mus; species Mus pahari. The sequence goes on from NC_034590.1 coordinate 102,209,891, forward strand.
TTGAGTATTCTCCCTTCCCACAAGTATTGGGGGTAGGGGTGGGGGGTCCTGTAGATCAGGCTGACCTCAAACTCAGAGGGCCTTCCTCCGCCTCTCTAGTGCTGGGATTGAAAGTGTGAGCCACCATGGCTGGGCTCTGTCTGGCTTTGCTGTAGGTTCTTGGATCTGAGTTAAGGTCATCAGGCTTGCACAGTAAGTACTTGACCCACTGACCCATCTCCCCTGCTCAATGTTTACCATTCTGTGAAGTAGTTTTAATTTGTCAATAGCTCAGTGAACCAAAATAATAAATTCAAAACAGAGGAAATAAAAACCAAACTGGGCATTGTAGCATAAATCCAGCTTAATCCCAAGAAGCTGAGGCTGAAGGATCACCTTGAATGAATGGTCAGCCTGGGTTATAGAATGAGTTCAACGTAGACTGAGTCCTGACTACATATTATAGAAGGAGAAAAGTCTTCCAAAAAAAAAAAAAAAAAAAAATGGAGAGCTAGAGTGCTGGCTCAGCAGCTAAGAGCACCGACTACTCTTCCAGAGGTCCCAAGTCCAATTCCCAGCAAGCACTCACGGTAGCTCACGAGCATCTGTGATAGGATCTGATGCCCTCCTACGCATATACATAAAATAAGTAAATCTTAAAAAAAATGAAAAAAGTGGAAAGCAAATAAAAATGATAAGAAATGACAGCAAATTGTATAATAAAGTTATAATTAAAATGTCCTATAGTAGGTGGCTGGTTCAACAGATCACGCAACAGTGTAGTGTCAAGGACTGGCTAATGGCATGGGGAAATGCCAGAGATAAACTGCTAAAGAAGCTGTGTATAGAGCCCCACGATTCCTATTTAGTCAATACACAGTATGCTATACATGAAACAAAAAGCAACAGACCAAAATGTTAATGACTGACTGTCAGATGGCCGGTTAATTTATGCTTTCTTAGTTTTGTTTTTCTTGTCTGTACATCTCTTGTGAGGAAAGCTTATTAGTAAGTGTGTGAGAACTGTGGCTGCTGAGCTCATGGTGCTGTGTGATCTGCCTTAGTTCTGGGAAAGAGCCACTCTAGAACCAGGACCTAAACTCATCTTCCTCTGGGTTCTCTCCTGTGGATTTCCAGGAAGTCACTGCAACTGACTTCCATTTGAGACTAAGACACTGAAAACACCACAGAGCTCAGGGATGTGGTAGGCGGAGGAAGGGACCAACCGGCCTATCCACTGAGCAGTGAAGGACCAACATGGTACCACAGCTGGTGCTTGGAAGCCTGGGACATGGGACAGAATGTGTCCAGGTCAAATGGGGAAAAGCCATCAACTAAGAAGAGATTGATCCTATGTGAGGTTTACACTTGCTATTCATTCTGTTGGGCTGCCAGTTCTCAAGTACAACCCAGGACAGCATTCCATGATCCTTCACGGATCACAGCAGACCTAGCAGGGGGTGGGAGGACATGAAGGAAAAGTGGGTGACAAAACAAAGACAAAAACTATAGAAGGGGCTGTGGGTGTTCATGAGTTAGTTCTTCTTACTATCATCAATACATGCAGATTCAATCTGGGCTAGGCCCCAAACCCTCCACCCTACTCTGGGCCTTGGATTGGCTATGTATGAAGCAGGCAGGCAACTAGATAGAGGCAAATGAAAGCTACTTTGTAAAAGGAAAGCACTGCTGGTACATATCGATAGCATCCATGTGGCCACTTGTGTTGTCTGCAGCACAGATTCTAATGGCTTCCAATTTTGTCACTTTGAAAAGTACAAATACAAAAAAGTAAAGACAGTCAATGATATGTTTAGCTCTTGTGTCCCCACCCTTCACTGAGGGTCCAGAAAGCAAGTCGCTGGGTCAGATCTCCACACAAAAGAACAGGAACAGAAGCTAATTTTTAATGGCAAACTGCCCTATCTGTGAAGCCCCAACTTCGTAGAGCACAAAGAGTTCTGAGAAGACAGCAAGTGCCCCCACCCTGCCATTCAACATTATCACTTCTGCATAAACAACTGGAACTCTTTCCTAAGTGACAAAGGCCATGGATTCAGAGGAGCAGCGGTCACTTGATAGGGTGAGAAAGGGCAAGGCCCTTGGTTTGAATCACAGTTCTCCACATTTCTTAATCTCTCTCAGCTGCTGAGAGAAGACACAGGCCCAGGAAAGTGCCCAGAGCAATCTCTCAGAGGTGGCAGCCATCAGTGTAACTCTGAAAGAACAACACTGAAAAACATGTTTGTGTTAGGGATCTGCTTTCTGTACCTGGAGACCAATATCTGTGGGTGGACTCAGGCTAAACAGGGTACAGTATTTTCTGTACTAGGGATTTTCCAAGGTATGGTTGCAGGATTGCCTGCTGGAGGGGAGGAGGTGGAACTTGGAGGTAGGCAGTAGAGACGCAGAATCTTGGTTGCCACAAAATTGATTCTTAAGACTGGAGCTGGTGGGTTTATTTTGCTTCTGCTTTGGGCAAATAGAGGACAGGAAATTTACAGAAAACAACCTCTTTGCTTTTCAAGTCCTTAAAAATCTATGTTTCACAGGCCAGGTGGGAACTCCCTGAGCTTCCATCTCAAATGGCACATGGCCTATATTATGCCATTTCTATTGTGTCCGAAAACGTTCCTCAATGTTCCCAGTGCACCCAGTTCACAAGTGTGAAATTTACACAACAGTGAGAATGTGTGTGAACAAATGTATGTGTGTGTGGGGGGGGTCAGCACATCACTTTACCTATGGATAGGAGGATGAACCACACAGGCATAAATATACCGTGGATCCAGCTCTCCCTCAAGTGAACCACGTGATCAAAATCCCTTCCCTATCCTATAGGACTGAGCCTAAAGTTTCTGACCATCTACTCTTTGAGAGAAAGAGATGCGTACCCCAGATTTACATTTTATACGAGCAAGTCCTGCTGCCCTGACCACAGAGAGGAGAGGCTGCTGGATACACTGATTTTGAGTTTAAGAACGAAAAGCACTTGGAGGAACACAAATAGCATTTGACCTCAAATGTTCTTGTTTCCATTTCTGCACTTAGACTGGGAAATTCCCAGGGGCCCAGATTCTTGAGGGACTGTAAGACTTCTTATGTTCAAAAGAGAGGAGTTTTACAGCCCTGGCGATCTCAGTGCTGTGTTTTTGATATTCTTTTAAAGTGGTATACAGTCATAACACAATGAGGCTTCTAGATAAGTAATTACATACAGACTCAAGAGATCTGATTCTTGCAGCCTTCAAAACCCCAGGAAGCAAGCCACCAGTCAGACCTGTGGCTGACTCATTCCTGGATTTCATACCTGTCTATTTGTGCTGACTGTGAGGTGTAGTTATGTATTGACTCCCCCCACCCCCAAGGTTGTGGTGTGCTAACTTGGCCCTAGAGCTGCAAAGACCGTCTGTTTAGGGAAGGAGCTCACCAACCCTTTTAAGTGTGAGACTCCAGAGAACTGGGTGTCTTTCTAAAGGGCAGCTTTGCTGAACTGATCTGTTGACAAGAACATCAATGGACAAGCTAGACAATAACTTGAGCTTTCCCCCAAGGTCTTACCTGGTTAGTTGTTTGTTTGTTTGTTTGTTTTTAAAACCCAGAGTCTGATTCTTTAGCTCAGGCTGACTTTAAACTCACTATGAAACCCAGCCTGGATTTGAACTTGCTGTAATCCTCCTCTCTGAGCCTCTCAGATGATGGGATTGCAGTCATCACATATGGCTCTCTCATCTGCTTTTAATCAAGTGTAGAGGCTATTGCCAGAATGGAAACTTACTAGAAGCTGAGTCAGGAAGATAGGCTCCTGGGCTTCTCTGCTTTAGCCTTTGGCCCTGCCATGTCTTAAAGACAGTCATACAAAACACCAAGTTCATTTCACAAAGACCTCACACAGACAAAGGGTTAGGAGGGCTGACAGTAGACATTCCACTCAGTCTCATCTGCAAAAACAGGAGTGTAGGGCTCTAAAAGAAGAGACAAAGATAAGGGTGTAGAATGGCTACCAGGGCCTTTGCCTCATTAGTAGGGTGGGGACCACAAATAGCAGCTTGCAGCTCTCACTGCTTTTGGCAAGTCTATAGTCTTGAGAAAAAAAAAAAAAAAAAAAAAAGGGGGGCAAGGGCTGGTGGGACCACTAAGATATAAAAACTGCACTGCCCTGAACGTTGAAGGTGCAGGCTTCTGTTTCTTCATTTGTACAAGATGGTGTGGAGTCCTGGCAACCCTTACAACCTTGACAAGAGTCTTCAGCTCCACCCCCAAGATCCCAGGAGTACTTACAAATGTCAGGGAAACTAGTATTCCCCGTAGCAGCAAAGTTCCAAAGGTTCGGAAAGGCCAGTTTGGCTATTTTTTGATCCCCTCATGCTTGGGGCACATGCAAAGCACATGAGACAGACAGATCTCTAAACTATACACACACACACACCAAGGTTAGCTGCATTTGTATTAGATAAGGGAACTGGCAGGGAGGACAGCCCTCAAGAGATGTGTTACCTCCACATTGGGGGCCTTGTTAAAGCTGAGAGAGCACAAGCATGCACTCTAAGCAACTGTTTATATTCTGGGCCGTCACAGCATCCCTGCCCACTGGTGAAAATGGGCTTCAGAGCAGTGCCATGTGTCCTCGAGGCACACCCAGTTGGCAAACAGCAAAGACCTGAGCATGCTCTGCAGCCCTACGGCCATACTCTTGCGACTAGGACAGGATGTTCCCGACTTGCCCACTGCCTATCCTTCTCCACTGGGAGGCCAACACCCAAAGATAGTGCAGTAGCCATTCCCTGGCCTACGGCACCATGGCAGCCTGCTCCCACTCCTGCTCCCTCACCTTCGCGAGAGGGCAGCCCAGGAGGCTCACAGACAGCTGTCTTGAGCCAATTCCACTACTTTTATTCTGCACTTCATTCCACACACACTGTCTGGAACCAATAAAAGGTACATGAACTGAAAAGCATCCTGTATGGATTTTAAAAATCACATACATATGTAGTAACCACAACAAAGATCAATTCAAACTGTAAAGAGTTTTTTTTTTTTTTTTTTTTTTTTTTTTTTTTTTTAAGCAGACACATGTACTTGTATGTGGATGTACTTTTTCACTGGAAACAAATCACATACTAGCCTGTATTAGTCTATAAGCAATTTCTTCTAGGAGGTCCTGGCTCAAGGACCTCAATCACACATAAACCTGGGCTGTGTAATGCCGGTATTGCTGGTGGTGGTTTTAATTTTGCTTTGGTCATCTGACCGCAATGGAAACTGTCTAGCCCCGATGCCAGCTCTCCACACAGGTACAATCACAGGCCACTTTCAGTGATCAACAGAGGTTGAGTTAAGAGACCAAAGCCTGCTGAATCTCAACATGAAATCTCTTAGCCCTATGCAGCTCAACACAGCCAACTGTTTTCCTGAGGAACTTCATTCAGAGAGTGCCCCAGGGAACAACCCTTTTATGTACAGAGTAGACGTTAACAGTCGAGTAATTAAACACTGAAAGTAGGGCTTATAATTAAAATGCTGACAAACCTGAAGCCGAGCGCACAAGTCGGCCGCTCTAATGTTTTTACAGTTCCTTTTTATACATAATGTATGATCCTTCTGCTCAAGTTTCCTCTATGTTCCTTGCCTGTGAAATAATTTACATTAATAAATAATTTATTACCATAACTCCTGAAGTAATTATGGGTTTTCATCCCCTTTTTTTTTTTTTTTCTTTTTAAAGCCTATGAATTGTTTTGTTCTCTGTCCACTGACTTGTAGTTACACGATTTTCCCTAGTGGCCTTTTGGGAATAACTGGTGTATCTCTCACTTTCTCACATTTTATGTGATTTCTAATCTCCTGGCCTGAGTGGTGAGAAAGATAGAATGTGTGGTGTCTACAATCCTGATGAAATAGGGCTCATTTAATGGCGGCAATTAGCCAAAGGTAATGAGTGGGCCTGCATTCACCCCAGTTGCCCTGTTTTATCAGAAAGAAAAAAAAAAAGAAGAAAAAGAGGAGGAAGAGGAGGAGGTAGAAGAGGAAGAGGAAGATGGTGGTGGCAGCGGCGGCAGCAGTGAATGTGTACACAAGCAAGCATGAAGCAAGCATCTCTTAGAGGGTCCCAGGCTCAAGCTGGATGTCACATGCAGCCCCTGCTTCACTGCACCCAGGAGGACCCCTCTCCCACACTTGCTGAACACACCAGAAGTAGATGTAAGGAAGGGCGCTGCTCTCAGCCCAGATGGCAGGCTGGGAACTGCCACTCAGCTCATCATGAGTAGATGCCTCACTGGAAATTCTGCCTTAGCACAGAGGTGGGCAGGAAAGATCTGGAGGTGAGACTGGAATCCTGTTATCTGCTAGGAGGAGCTGGCCTGGCGCCCTAAGAAGGAACCTTCAGGTGGGTACCACTTTGTTTTGTTCTGTGTCTTTCTTCTTCCATCCACACCTAGCCCAGATCTTTTCCCTCCCTCACTTTAGAAAAGTATAAAAATACTTTTGTATCATGTTCCCAAATAGAAATGGGGCACAAGGATAGGGAAGGGTCTGGTATCCAGTTCACAATCACAAGAATGAGGTACTTTAAAAAAAATAAAGCAAAGCATACATTGTTAAGAAAATCCGAAGCTACTCTGTTGGACTCTAAGTGGGCACCTGGGTAGTTTAGCCCAGGAAGGACGGCATTCTTGGCAGCAGCAGCATCCCAGGGCTGCCCTCCAAGCCCTGATGCACTTGCACTTTCTTCAGAGTGCCTAGGAAACTCCCCATACCGGTTCCCAGCTAGGGCCATGGGCCTGGGGTTAGGAGGGAAAACCCTGAGTCACAGAGCCTTTGTCTTCAGGAGCTGGGGCTGGGGTGGTGATTATGATCATTGATATTTTATCTATGCTCACATTGTCCAGCCCTGGAAGGGCCAAAAACTCTCTTGAAAAGTCTGGCCAGCCCCTCCGGGTGTTCTCTTCCCTGCTATTGAAAAGCAGGCACACCCAAGATGAAATCTCTCCGCCTAGGGTGCAACTCCCAGTAAGCCACAGTGACCGCACAAGATGAGCCCATAAACTACTCCATTCACGGGGTCAGTGGGCTGGAGAGCTGATGGGAGCTACCTGCTCCAACTCACAGGGAAGTAGGAAGGCCTCTGGCTACTGAGACCTCCGGCTCCAATGCTGCTGGAATGGGACAGAAGGTGGAAGGACCTCCTACCTAAAGCAGCTAGACTTTGCCAGAGGGAAAGATCAACGAATGGGGAAACAGAGTGTGCTGCTCCATGGCTCTACTGGCCTGCTGAATCTTGGCACACAGAATTACTGTCTCTGGCTCTTTCTCCTCTACTAGACACAATGTTCCTTGTGGGTATGACAGGGTCCCTTTCATTCTGCCCTATACTAAGTGTCTAGCAAATGCTAAACACTCAGTGAAAATCTATGAGGACAAGCCCCTGAAACCACGTGTGGTGAATGAGAGTCCTAGTAAGACATGCTGGGACATGGGGCACAGCTCTCCTGAGTCAAGGAAGCTGAGCAGCAGGCAGACGAGGGGCATGGAGCTGTTGTTCCTACACTAGACACTTTCACCCCCACATCTCCAGACCCATTAGAGTCAGCCAGAGAAGCCTCACAGAAAAGCCTTAAAATGGAGGCCCACCACCTTCAGGACAGTTTCCTGGTCTGGCTCTGTTGGGGCTAAGTTTAGGGTAAAGGTTGGACACTCATAACAGATTCCCATCATAAAAGAAAGCAGCTCAATTGTGGACCTGTTCCAGGGTGCAGAAGTACAATAGGTTTTTCCACCATGGGACGGTGGCGGTGGAGGAGAAAAGCCGTTAATCACCAATGGTTATGTGTGAGTAGGCCACAGAAGTGTATCACCCAGGTGATTTCCCTGTTTGGATGTCCTTTGGGTAGCAGTATTAAAAAAGACATCTAGCTTTTCTCCACTCTATACCATGTACTGAAAAGAAAACAACTGTTCTTCTCTATTTCTCATTCTATTTCCTAAGAGATCATTCCGAGTCACTGGGCCTCCAATTCCCCTAGCATGAACAAGCATCTGCCTGGCCCTGAAGTTGCAAACGATGTGTGTGGCAGCATTCAACCTCACAGGCCCCCACTGCACTCACAGTCTCAGCTATGGGACGTGCCTTGAAATTAAGGAAGAAGCCATTCGCCACAGAAGGAGGGTGAGGACAGCCTGCAAGGCACTGAGGTTGAAAGGCCACGACAGCTCTTCCATCACTGAGGTCTGGTCTCCAACTCAACCTAGACATCACAGAATCCATCTGCAGGACAATGTAGAATGCATACAACCAATGCAACCATCCTTTCTTCTCTTCACAAGAAACAGCATCACATGTGCACAGAAACACTAGACCAAACGGCTTATTGGCTGGGACATTTGCCATATAATAAACCAAGAGCCTTAAAAAGGTCCTTGACCTCTGGTCTTTCTAGCTTCCTTCTGGAACTACCCTGAGAAATATGACAAAAAAACAAAACTCACCCTGGGAGAACCCCCTGAGAGCTGCTTTACCCTGTGACTGTAAGAATCACATCACCATAGCACATCCATACATCGTATCCACACAGCACAGTACTATACAGATACTGGACCTGAGCCATTTATGTACTACAGCAATTACTGTGTGCAAAACCAAACACAATTTATGTATTTTATGTTCATGGCATACTTGATTATATGAAAAATGCAAATCTTACACACACACACACACACACACACACACACACACACACATCAGGAGCTATCATTGAGAACTACCCACCAGACTTTAAAGGATTTTTGATTCCTATTCCACAATAGATTTTCTGAGTGAAAAAAAGATCACCATGAACTACCTATTAATCAGTCAGAACCCAATGCTGGATTTGGAAATGGTGTCAATAAACCACACAACCGTGCCTCCCACTTTCATGCCCAGCACCCTGTTGGTCTACTCCAGCCCCGCTGGGGGCTGAACACAGAAGGGAGTCTCTCCAGGACTCCTCTGGAGTTTCACCTGGATGGAAGGACTAGAAGAAGATGCCCATAATGTGTAGCTACTCACCCATAATTCCACAGGAAAGGAGTGTAGGTCCTTGACTCATCTTTGGCGTGTGCTGAAAATAAGCAGAAAAGCTATTCACTCTTCCCATCATCAGGAGCACATTTGCACGAGACTCTGCACTGAGTTCTTTCTAAAGTCACAGTTACCGGGGGATCTGCCCTTAGGCAGCAGCAGGCTGAGTAAAGGGAAGAAAGTAGCCTAAGAGGCAACATCTGCAGCAGAAGACTGAGCCTGGCCTTTGCCTCAAGGCCCCAGAGCCACACACTGAGCAGGCTAATGGGCTTCTGAGCCACACATAATACCTGTGACTCCTGGCAAGAGGGACTCTCTCCACAGAGGGATATGGGGAGATTTGATGCAACGACAGAACCAAATCTCATTAGGTGCTGGAAAGATATTTGGAGAGGTGGCCCTCCTAGGAGTATGGAGCAGTGGATTTACTCCCTGGTGGCTCCCCAGGTGATACTGGGACAGCATCTCTTCTTCTACCCAGGGAATGCTGACTGAAGCCTCGTAGCTGTTTATGGTTACAGTGACTCCGTCAGTCATCCTCTCTGAAGCCAAGACATTCACTGGCTCCCTCAGGTCTCAGCCTGAGAGCTATGGCTTTCAATTCCTGGGCACTGTTTATTCACTGGGCTTCCCACTCCACTGCTGTCTGTCTGTCTTCCCTCACAATCCACACTTCCCTCATCTGAATACAGATGAAGCTGAGGATTCACAGCTAGATAGTAAGTTGAGCACAGAATATTCTGGCGGCTCTTGTGTATCTAGCAACCAAGTCAAGTGGCCTACTCAGATGGCTAGTGAGGAGCAGACATACTAGTCAGGACCCTGAGAAGAAGGTCTGCCTCAAACACTCCAGAGACTGGCCACTTCGCATTCAGTTACAGTATACTCAGTACACAGGAACGGACAGTTATCTGTATTCAGGTTGTTCTAGGAGTTGGTCATGCAGTGGAAATGAAGTCCTCAGCCTGTTACACAGGGTTGTAGCTTCTGAGAGGAACCCCAGACCGACCACATGACAAAAAGAGGCAGGGCTTCTAGAGTGAGAAGTGGGTGGGAACCTGGGTTGGCTCATAAAGTCCCAGGAGGAGGGTGGGGACAACTAGCAACACCTGGCCCACTCAGATAAGACAGCAGGCGCCTGGCACCAGCTTCCTCACCCCATCCCAGTGCCCAATATGGCAAGAGTACCTTTGCTCTTGGCCAACAGTACATTTATCTCATAGGGGTTTAATGGACAAGATGGTCCTTTCCAGACTTGAGGACAAAGAAGAGAAGAAGGGCTCAAACCTCCACAAGAACATGGTCACACAGACAACTCATTACATTACAGAGAGATGGAACTTGGGGGTGGGTGTGCAGACTGTGTGTTAAGATGGGTAGAGGTCAGAGACAGTTTCCAGAGGAACACCTGGGCTGCTGTTGATAGACAAGGTTACTGATGACAATCAACCCTTTCCAGGCCTCTTCTTGGCTTAAAACAATCCTTACCACCACCAGGTTGGGTCACCCTCTGGTATATAACTACCTATAGCCACAGACTGAAATATCTAGAAAGAGTTTAAAGGAGCTGTGCCTGCCTCCATCTCAGCTAACATGGCTAGTGCTGCAGGATGTGCAGCTGAAAGCCACACCAAAGTCACCCAACAGAGAGCAGGTGACAAACACAGGAGAGCCTGCCATCAGGACTGTGCCACCCACACAACTAAGTGCAGAAACCTACAGAACCCAGACAGGCCACTTACTTTCCAGAGAAAGGTTCTGAGAAAGAATGGGGTTGACCTCCTGCCAGGATGCCTTGACTGTCAAGGGAAATTGGTGCCCAGGGGATACCCAGGCTCAAGGACAACATCCATTTGGGTAGTTCCTAGTTAGCTACACCAAGACAGGGACCACAAAAAGCAGAGGAGAACAGGAAGGAAGGTTGGCATAGTGAGTGTTCACAAGTGTCACAAAGGAGGGCTTGGGGCTTCACATGCACAAGCAGGAAGCAGAGTACAGCCACCTGTGCCTTGTTAGGGGAGAGCTCAAGGTCTGCTCATTCCACTGACAGAAGCAGAGGACCAAGGGAAGCCTGCTTGGGCCCTAGCACCTGTTTCTTAACCTGTCTCACCCTGGCCCTGCCCTTTCTGGGTATGTTCTACATACTCTTCTACAGCCTGTGGGTTTTCTACCCTTATTCCACTAGCACTCATTTTGTTTGAGCTGGTTAGAGATGGCCTCTAATGAAGAACCCTGAGGTTAGAGATAAAGCACTGGCTGCTCTTCCATAGTACTAGGGTTCAATACTAGCTCCTAACTGGCTTATAACTATCTTTAACTCTAGTCCCAAGGATCACACTCTCTTCAGCCCCATGGATACCAGGCATGTACATGGTACACACACATACATGCACGAAGAAGAAGAAGAAGAAGAAGAAGAAGAAGAAGAAGAAGAAGAAGAAGAAGAAGAAGAAGAAGAAGAAGAAGAAGAGGAAGAGGAAGAGGAAGAG